>NW_026058243.1:0-48417 GCF_023721935.1 Panthera uncia
ATATAATTTATATATCACAATATGTAATGTAATTTTTATGTGTGTATGTGTGTGTATGTATATTTTTCCTCCTAGATTTTCTTGTAATAAATTTATGTTTTGGCCTTTTATTTGTTTGTTTTACATTTTAAGGCCTTAATCCAGGTAGATTCTTTTTTATATGATGTGAGGCAGGGAACCAAAATCTATTTTTCTTCTAAGCAGATTATCAACATCATTTATTAAAAATACTACCTTTTTTCCCAGGGATCTATTTCTGGGTTTTCCATTAACGTCATTTATTAAAAATACTACCTTTTTTCCCAGGGATCTATTTCTGGGTTTTCCATTCTGTTTCTTTGTCAACCCCGTTCTGTATATGTTTTTATGTCTGCTAAGTCAAGTTATCTTCCCTCGACTATCCTTAAATTTTTTTCTTGGCCTTTCTCAGACATTTACTTTTTCATACCAATTGTTAGATAATTTAACACAATAAAACTTCCATTTGAATTCCAGTTGGAATTTCATGACCTTTATACAATGATTTGGGGGAGAATTGAAATGTTTATGATATTAAGTCTCCCCATCCAAGAAGGTAGTAAGTTTTCCATTTGTAGAGATATTGTTTTATTTCCTTCAAAAGTATACAGACGTCTTCATATTGGTTCAGTTCTATGCGTGAATTTTGGTTTGTGTTTCCTTTAACATCTAGGAGTTAGGCTCAGCCAAGTATCAGAGACCGAAACTGCTGACTAAGACAGAAGACCTTAATTAAACCACCAATCTGCAAAAATAAAAACAAGCCCACTGGCAAGTTTTTAGGGGCAGTATGTCACAATGTCTTCGACGTCAAATGGATTCGGTTCGCATTTTGCTTACTCAGTGCGCTCCCAGCTCCTCCTCTGTGAGGGTAAATGACACCTACCTCACCAGGTTGAGGTAAGAATTTAAAAAGATCCTATAACAGAGTGTTGGCCCACGGTAGATGGTCAATAAGTGCCTAAGGAAGGTTTTTCCTTTCTTTTGCTTAGCTGTTTAATAATGTAAAAGAGAAAAAAAAAAATCTCCACGCTTTGCGTGTAACTCACTTAGGAAACTACAATCAGCCTTTGGTCTTCCAATCCTGGCTCACAATTGCACTCTGCACACCCCCCACCCGCCCCCCCAACACACACATCCAGCCAACCCCCCTCCCCACCCCCCACCCTAGGCTCTCTCCCTCCCAATGTTCCTCTTGGCAGCAGTATCCTGGGTTCGGTGCTCCATGCATATGATTTAGCACAACATTTTTGCTGTTTTTAACATCTTCTTGTTGTCTCCGTTTTTTTTGTTTTTGTTTTTGTTTTTGTTTTTGTTTTGAGGAGAAAACTAAGACCCAGAGAGGTAACAACGCTTCTCAACTCTAAAGCGCTGGGCAGTCCTTTCCAGAGGTCAGCACAGCTTTTTTTTTAGTATAATTATAAAGAGAAGTAAAGTGAAAGTAACTTCTAATCCAACAATGTGCATTTCTCTATGTAAATTCAGGCATATCTGCACCAGAAGACAGTGAGTCTTGCGCCTACTCATAATGAGTAAGTTTGTATTTAAGACTAGATGGTATTCAAATGAACACTATTAGAGCTCCTTTATATTTGACTTTTTGAAATATGGTTTAAAAGTATATCTGGTGTGTGCGTATATATACGGGTGTGTGTGTGTATATATATATATATGCATACATACACACACATATATATATGCATATATATATATATATATATATATATAATCCATTACATATATACACATAAATAGAGAAAGAAATAGAGATTTTGATACGGATGTGTTATACTGCCATTGTTCAAGTATTGCAATGTGCCTAAATGGTAAACAACTCTTAACCAGACGAACTGGAAAGAGTTCCCTTTCCCTTGATTTATGAGTAGTTGCTTTCTTGGGAACACCGGAGTATATTATAACGGTGCAAAAATACTTGGATTTATGTGAAACAGTGTCTAGGCTCAGAGCATCAGGGACGGATTTTTCATCTCTACTGACTGGAGGGTCCTTCTAAGCAAATGTGGGCTTGTCCCCCAGCAAGGCAAGACGTCCGGCATCCTAGCCTCATCCCCAGGGAACGCGGAACACCCCTGATCCTAGTGCCCATCAGCAGCCCCCGCCCCCCCACCCCCGCCACAAAATGCCACCAGTGTCCTCTAGGGGGCAGTCCCGGCCCCGCTGAGAGCCTCTCTGCCAGCTCCGCCTCCCTCACCCCCCCCCCCCCCCCCCCCCCCCCGGGCTGGGCCTTCCCCGCAGCAGGTGCCCTGAAGGCCAGGGCGCAGGCGGCCTGCGGGGGCGGAGGATGCTGCTTGTGGCTCGGCGGCCCCGCCAGGATTTCCTCGGACCTCCGCGCCCTTTTGTTGGCGGGGAGAGCAGCAAGCTCCAGGCTTACGGAGGAGGTCAGGGGAAAGTGATTTCAATTAGAGGGGGATCACTGAGGTCTCAAGCCAACACAGACAAGTTGTGTAACACCGGAGGCGCGGCGACCGGAGTCATTTATCCTTCTCCGAGCCAGTCAGCCCGGGCTTTGCAGGAAGCCCCTTTGCTGCCACCTCCCGCCCCAACCCACCGCCCCCTCCCCATCTACCTCCTTTCTCTTTCTGAAGGGAAAGGGAAAGGGAAACAGAAAGAGTGCCGACTGCGGAATTTCTCATCTCTGAGGGGTGATGCCATCCAGGAGGGTGGCACAGGGTCCGCCTCGTGCCCCCAGGCTCAGACCGACTGGTGGTCTTGACGTTTCAGGGTTGGAAGCCCAAAGGAAAAATAGGGAGAGGAGGCCCCGCCTCCTCCTTTCTATAGGGACCCCCCCCATCTTCAGGGTCGGCTCCAGGCCACCTCCTCCTTGAAGCCTCCCTGACCTTGCTTGCATTCAGAGCCGACATTGTTCAATCTAGAATATTGCGCACTCTCCCCTGGGGGTTCTTGAAGGTGGTCTGTTTCTCTGACTGCTTGTTTGAACCCTTGATTCTGTTCAGCTGTCTGTACTCCTACTGCTTTCTAAGTTCATGTTTATTTCTGCTACCAACAATAGACACTGGCAAGGGCAGCAGAAGTATGGAGGGCCAGAGGGCTAAGTAAGCAGGACCGCCTGAGAAGCAAGGAAAGAACTCAGGAAGCTGGCGCTGAAGAAGGCAAGGGCGGGGGGGGGGGGGGGGGGGGCCCAAGATAGCGGTCAGCAAATTCTGGACGCCTGTTGGTGGTGTAGTGATAGCAATACTCCCGCGAAGCCCCGGGTTTTATTCTAAAATGCCCATCACCCAAGACAGAAGAAGTTTGAAGGTACACAAGACCATGGCTACTCTGGGAAAGAAGCAAAAGTCTCAGCTTGGAAAGTGGCCAAAAGAAATTTTTTTTTTTTTTTAAGGATTCAGAGGGGTGTAAAACACAGGCCTTGCTCTCTTGTGAAGAATGCTACAAGATTCAAATTGTGTGTGTGTGTGTGTGTGTGTGTGTGTGTCGTGAGGCAGCGGGAGGGCAGGAGATAGTGTTCAGCATTTCCTTTGCCCCTGAGCACTGATGCAGCCTTAACACCACTCCTCTACTTGCCCCTCTGCTCCAGGCCAACTAGCCATACCCCATCTTCCATGTGGGCTTTCTGACCTCTGTACCTCCAGAAACATCCATGCCTGCCCACCTCCTGAACTACCTCTCACCTTTCCTCCTTTGCCCACTGTCCCCATTCAGAAAATGACTTCTGTTTCATTTTAGGGAAACTATCTTCTTTATAGGGAAATGTCAAGCAAATGTATACTTGGACAGAAAGAAGGCAACAATTTACCGTATTACTTCTGCGATGATGAACGTTCTAATGCGTATGAAATATTCCAATAGTGGAATTTTAATATGATGGTAGACAGATCAGAGAACAGCACCCACGTATCACCAAACTCAGGAAAGCTTACAGCTGGCCTTGTAACTATTATCTGCAGGTTCTGTGCCCATAAGAACCTCATATAATATTTTCTCTCTCACTCACTCTGTCTCCATCTATCTCTTATC
Organism: Panthera uncia; assembly: GCF_023721935.1. Classification (NCBI taxonomy): domain Eukaryota; kingdom Metazoa; phylum Chordata; class Mammalia; order Carnivora; family Felidae; genus Panthera; species Panthera uncia. The sequence continues at coordinate 4,018 of NW_026058243.1, forward strand.
TATCTATCTATCATCAACCAAGGCCCAAAGTCATTAAAGTCAGTTGGCCTGTGGTATGCATGCATTTACAATAACCAAAGTCCAATCGACAGCTTCTATGCCTAGCTCAGCAGGACAGGTTTCCAATTCAAAAATCATCCTTCTCCAGAGTCAACAATTAAAAATTATTCTTCTTATGAACTTTAGTAAATGAAAATGAGTTGTATTTTAATCCTAGAGCCACCTTAGCAACACTACCATGTGTCTGCACCTCTGATTAAGAGGAGAATGTTTTGGAGGCTCCTGGGTGGCTCAGTAGGTTAAAACATCCAACTCTTGGTTTCGGCTTGGGTCATGATCTCGTGGTTCGTGAGTTTGAGTCCCGCATCAGGCTCTGTGCTGACAATGTGGAGCCTGCTTGGGATTCTCTGTCTCCCTTTCCCTCTCTGCTCCTCCCCTCCTCACTCTCTCTCTCAAAAAAATAAACTTAAAAAAAATTTTTTTTAAAAAAGACGAGGATTTTTTTTTAACATTTTTTTTTACGTTTATTTATTTTTTTGAGACAACTATGCGTTCCCTAGAACCCAGTAATTCTGCTTATAGTCTCATACATACGTGTGAAGGGTAGTTTAAGAGTATGTTCACTGTGACAGTATTATTGCAGGAAAAAAAATTATTGCGGTATTCATGTGACAGAACGCCACGTTGCAGGTAAAAAGAACGCAGTTTGACCAACACGTAACTCAGTAAGCAAAAGCAAACTTGCAACACAATGCTTTTCCTCTACCTTTTATACTCATTTTAAAAAGCTACAAAACACTACTATTCTTTGTTCACAGAAACATGCATGTTTGTGAAAGTATTTAAAACACGCTGGAAAGATACATGCCAAATTCATGATGGTGGTGGCTTGGCTGTGGGACACAGAAAGGGAGCTGGCAGGAGATGGAGTGGGAGGGACAAAAGAGACCTCAATTCTACTCCAACTAATGAATTTTTTTTTTTTTACTTAACAAAATGAAGCAAATGGGACACAATATTAATAACCATCAATTCTGGGTGGTGGGCACACCTGTCTCTATTTTATTATTCTCGATACTTTTCGGTCATTTTTTTTAAATTTCTGAAAATAAAAAAAAAAATAAGCAGATGAACACAACTAAATAATTAACTAGAAGCACCTATGTTGTTCACTCGTCTGCCTATCCAATTACCACACGTCCTTCAAGGATTAATCAAATCCTATATTGCCCATAAACCTCATCCTGCTAACCTACCCGCAGAGATTTCTCCCCTGAATTTCTAGAGCGCTATCTACAGGAATATGCATTTGGGTCCCAGATTATATTGGGTTTGGCACCTGGGCATATCTGTCTCATGACACGTTCTGTTGTTAGCGTCTATGCATCCTGTCTCCTGGAGGTATAAACATCCGGAAGACAGGGCCCACAAGGGGAGCAGGCAGGGCTCCGAGAACACTCTCGGGACCTTGTCAAGTGGAAGGACACCTTTCGGTGTAAAAGCTTTTCAAGAACTCCAGTTGAGAGTTGTATCTGTTCCCTGAGGAAATTCAGAATGATCAAACCCACTATGAGTGCGATAGTGCTTTTAAATGCATTGACTTATCAATCACAAATATCCATAAGCATGTGAAAAATGCAGTCTTCAGGTGCAAAGCTATTTCTCCTCTCAGGCTCCTGGTAAAAGTGGGTAACCAAAGGGAGCCCCAACCTCATTGCAGCCCAGTCTCCTATCCCTCCCTTGGGCACTCCTTAGCCCCCAGGTGAGCACCACAGTACCAACTGGGGCTCTGCCCCATCGCCTCGGTACCCGCCTCACAGACCTTTTCTCAGTCACCTGTCTGCACTTCACGCTTGACCAGCCCCGGCTTCTGCTCTGACTTGCCTTCTCTGCAGGTATATAGCTCCCTTCCCCCCGAGATGGATCCCATCTCCTTCAACTAAACCACCCTAGAGGGCTCCTCCCCAAACCTTCCCAGTTGCCATCAGCTGGAAGTAATCTCTACCCCTCCCACGGCCCATTACCTGTACCTCTGTTGAGGCCCCCCCCCCAAACTTTCTCCTTTATCCTATACTCGTTGGGCTACGCCTTACATTTCTTGGAGGATGTCAACTCCTTGAAGACAAGCTTGCCAGGAGGCGGTTGGGTAACCAGATGGCTTTGAAGTTTTGGCTGTAGCCCATGCCAACTGTGTGACCCATGTAAAATGGCACAACAGGGGAGATGCAGAGGCACGTTCTAGTGCCCCCTGCTGGAAAGAAATAGGCACTGCTCACAATGCCAGGCTGCATCGTCCTATTTATCACACCAAGAAAAATCTAAATCTGTACCTGTCACTGGTCTGGCCCACACAGTAAGACCTCTGGCTTAATCTTTACCGCTGTTATCTGATTTTACATCTGTTCTCCCAACCCTCACCTCAGAAGGCTAGGAGCTATTCCTGTGCCTCTACACCATCACAGACAACTAGAGTCCTTGGACAGTGGTTGGTTAAACCTCTCATTCTCCCATAACCTTGATCCCCGTTTCGAGGGCCAGCATTGGGCCCCGTGTTCAGAGGCCTAGGTCCTTTCTTTGGTTATGCCATCTGCCAAATGGGCTGGTAGCTCTTCCTCAAAGCCCCTTCATTTCTGAAGCTCCCTGGGTCCCTTGTTAGTGACGGTGACAACTTACAAAATAATCCCCTGGTCACCAAAGTCTTAGGCAAACTCCAAAGCGGTTTCAGCACTATGGCTGTGAGATTATGTGTGAAATTTTAAATTCATTTTTTAAATTTTGTATTGGTGCCATTTTATCTTTTCTATTTAAAAAGGGGTGAGGGGCACCTGGGTGGCTCAGTCGGTTAAGCATGGGACTTCAACTCAGGTCGTGATCTCACGGTTCGTGAGTTCGAGCCCCGCATCGGGCTCTGTGCTGACAGCTCAGAGCCTGGAGTCTGCTTCGGATTCTGCGTCTCCCTGCCCCTCCCCTGCTCATGCTCTGTCTCTCTCTGTCTCTCAAAGGTAAATAAATGTTAAAAAAAAAAGAAAAATAAATAAATGAAAAGGGGTGAAATGGCTTTCAGTGGTGACACTTCCAGATTTGTAGTCCCCCCCCCGACTCAGAAACCTCTGGGGCCCCCATCTAACCTCCCCTGCCTTCCCTCCCCTCCTCACCCCACCATTAGAGAGGCACCTGACCCCGGAAGGCACATTTTCCTGCAACCCAGGGAGCAGCAGCCATCCTTCCCCGGTTACACCAGAGCATCTCCCTCCAGCTTCTTCCTGGACACGTCTCTGCCCGCCTCCCCTCTACTGCACCCAAGAGGCCTGGATGGACCAGGCCCTGCCCTGCAGGGAGCCTCAGGCCTGAGGACACTCACCTCCTGGAACAGTGGCTGGGCTGTTGTGGGGGTGGGCGGCCAGGAGGGGGTCTGGGTTCTGCAGAGCCATTGAGAACATTAAGCTTTTGCACCCCCACCCCCCCCACCCCCCATGAGATTGCTGATCAAAAAAGGAAGGCAAACAAAGACGGGTGAATGGGAATCAAATTGAGTCAGGGCAGCGGACAGATGGGGCCTGCCAGGCGCCCACAGCCCATCCTATTCATTTAAAAAGAAAAAAAAAAAGATAATCCACCTCTTCCCTGAGGCTTTGCCAGAGGTGGGAGGTATGGGATGGGGGTGGGGCACTGGGCCAGGAGGCCCAGATGTTTTCCCAACCATAGGATCCCAGGCCCCCAGCTTGTAACCCTCGTCCCCCAGGTTAATTGTCTCGCTTCTGTTTGGGACTTGTGTTTTGTATGCCAGGTTTTCCTAAATCGAGGCATCCCTACGGAAAGGCGGGGACTCGAGGCCGAGGCCAGGAGGGGTTGGGGTGTCAACGCTGGAAGGCTGCCTGGCTTCTAGGTGGTGGCATCTGGGCGCAGGGAGTGGTGAGGAAGGACAGCTGGGGAATCGGGCCTGTTTCTTGCACACTAGAAATGATTCTTCAAAAGGCTCCAATCCTACAGAGGCTCATGGTCCATAGTAAGTAAAAGCGACGGCTGGTCTGATTGGAATTTCCCTATTTTCTCCTCCCTTCCCACCTGCACCTATAGGTACACATGTGGGCCACACTTGTGCAACACAAGTAAGATGCTGAGACCTTTCCAGTTACAAAGAATGTTCCCCCCATGCTCTCGTTTATTCCCGGGAACAAGCACGTGAAGTACGTAGGACTTAGCAGTCTCAGTTTACAGAGGAGGAAACTTAAGTGACCTTTTAGGGTCGCATGATTATTAGATTTCAGACCCCTGGCGAAGCACGGTCTAGCACACGTGCAAATGCACTCGTGTGTGTACCATACATGTGGACACGTGCCAACATTCATTCATGCCTCTGCAAGCTTACTGCCAGGCACGGGGGCTTTATACACAGCCATTTGTGCGCAGAGAGGCTCCTTCCTGTTTGTGGGCCGTCGTCCTGCTCGCATTCACCTCCGCCTGTGTCCCTTTTCTTGTACCCCTGCTCACATTTGCACACGCGGATGCCCATCTGGGGGGGAGACATTGACCTTTGCTTTGGACCTACCCTTCATCCTTCAAGGGGCCAAACCAAATGAACCTGGAGATACCATCTGAATCCCCATAATATTTCTCAGAATCAGATTACAAATTTGTTCTTCAAAAGGTGTCGCCAGGCAGGAAAAGTCTACCCCGTTAATGGGGAGGAGGGATCAAGAGAGCAGCCTGAGAAATCAGGTGTCAGGCTGACCTTTTGGAGGGAGCCAAGCACTCATTCTTATTATTGATTCCTTTCAGGAAAGACAGAAGGCCCTTTATCTCTCAGCTGTTGAACTAAGGAATAGGGCCGCAACACGGGGAAGCAAAGACGACAGTGTTTTATGCCACTCGAATACACAGGCAAAGGACCCTACTGACCTATATCTTTTAAATATTTGTCACAGGCCTTGTAATTCCACTATTAGAGATTTATTCCTTTAGGGTAAACATTGTCCTCCACAATCTTTAAAAATGAACATTCTTGCTTCAGTCTGCTCAGGAACGACATGAAGTTTCTAGCGTAGTACAAGTAGGGCCCTAGTTGCTGAGCACTTTTTAAAAAGAGGTTTCCAAACTCTACCCCCGGAGGCCATGATTTATGTATTTATTCATTCATTCAACAAATGCATGGAGTGTCTACCTTCTAAGTGTCAGGCGATAATCTAGATGCTAGGGATATGGCAATGAATGAAACAGACGAAGTCCCTGCCTCCTGGGAGCTTATATTCTAGTAAAGAGGATACAGACAGTTAATGAACAGAAAACAAGCACAAAACATGTCAGTTAATGGCAAGTACTCTGCCAAGACTTGGGTTGATGCAAAGGTGATTCGCTTGGATGGCCAGAGGAGGCATCTCCGAGAATGTGACATTAAAACGAAGGCTCACCACGTGAAGGCCCAGGCAGGGAACATTACAAGCAAGGGAACTGCCAGCACAAAGGCCAGATGGTTGGAAATAATTCAGCCCAGGTAAAAGGTCAGGTCAAAGGCAGAGACAAGGGCCAGAGCAAGTAGCACACTGAAAACCAGGCTAAGGAGTGGGGAGTTTCCTCTAAAAGCTAAGGAGCGCCATATTGGGGTGTGCTTAAGCAGAGAAGAGACTTGTTCTGATTTGTAGTCATGGGGGAATGGATCGTTGGAGGCCGGAGAGGAAACATGAAGCCCAGGATGGAAGGTAGTTCCCGGGGCCCAGGCAAGAGGTAGGAGCGGAGCAGACTGGAGTGGTAGAGACAGAGGCTGAGAGGAGTAGACAGATACCAGGTGAGCCTTCTTAAAGCCCGGTGGCCTTGCCAATGGCTTGGATGTGGAGGCGGGGGAGAGAAAGGAACCAAGAATGATTTCTAGGTCTCTCACATGAACCATGGAGTGAGTGGACGGCATGTTGTTTCTTGAGATGAGGAGAACCAGGAGAGCAGCTAAAGGGGAGAAGACCAAGGGTTCTCCGCTGGCCGTGTGAAGTGTGAGAAGACTCTTAGCTATTCATGTGGAGGGAAGGAGTGAACACTTAGATGAGGAGTCCAGAGCGATTTCTCCAGCTGGAAGGTATGCCTCAGTGACCATGGACACATCGTGGGTCTTTGGAGCCAAGACACCGGACAGGACACTTAGAGGGAAAGGGCAGATAGAGAAAGGAAGCGAGCCAAGGCCTGAGTCCTGAGGCACCCCAACCCTTAGGGTAAGTGCAGAAGAGGAGGAAGAATTAGCATAAGTGGACTGTCCAACGATCTGCCGCCAGTGTGCTATTAGAGAAGCCAGGGGAAGGACGCGTTTCAAGAAGTGATCAACTGTATCTCTTGCCACAGAGAAGGCAGGGAAGGTAAGAGCAGAGAAACGACTCGGGGGTTGGGAACGTGCAAGCAATCGGTGACTCTGGCAAGACTAGTCCCTTCGGCGTGGCAGGGACAGCAGCCCAGCCGGGGTTGAGAAGAGAATTCGAGGCAAGGAGGTGGTGACGGATGTGAACAGCTCCTACGGGCAGTGCTCCCGTGAAGGACAGGAAGGCAGGTAGCAGCTACAAAGAAGTGGGGTCAAGAGGGAGTTTGGGGTCCTTTATTTTAAGGTAAAAAACAAAGACAAAGCCTGGAGTCAGAGACCCACATAACCACAGAGCTACGAGGACTGTCTGGTCTGACACATTCATCTCAAAGTGGGAGATTAAGGTCCAGAGACGCCAAGTCAGTGTTCGAGCACACAGACTGGTCTGCGGCCAGGACTAGACCATACGGATTCCTGCTCCCAGAATGGACCCCGTAGGGGGTGACACAGGCTCACAAGGATCTTGGATGAGCCACCAGGGCAGCTTGCTCTCCGTTCTTTTAAAAAAAATTTTTTTTTAATGTTTATTTATTTTGGAGAGACAGAGAGGGTGAACAGGGGAGGGCAGAGAGAGAGGGAGACACAGAATCCAAAGCAGGCTCCAGGCTCTGAGCTGTCAGCACAGAGCCCGAGGCGGGGCTCGAACTCACAAGCTCTGAGATCATGACCTGAGCCGAAGTCAGTCATGTAACCGACTGAGCCACCCACACACCCTGCTTGCTCCCCATTCTGAATCAGTGCTCCAGTCCTGCTACCCTGCTCCTGGTACACCTGCCCTCTCTCAAGGGCCTGCAGTGGGTTCCCTAACAGGCCCTGAGCCAACGGGCCCCTAGTGTAAAACACTTCAGTGTTTTTGTTCACACGCTTGTGCCCCTTTTCCTGGGGGCCCTCCAGGGGGCTGCAATCAATGACTGGCAGCCTAGTACCAGACAGAAAGACTTCAGCAGAGAAGACACAAGCAAGTTCACACATGTTGTCGCCATGGCTTGTACGGTCCCATTGGCCCTGAGCCACGAATGACCGACCACATGCCAAGAGCCCCGGACAGGATAGAAGAGATCCAAGTTCAAGTCCTGATTCTTTTGGTACTTTGCTGTGTGCCCTAAAGTCAGTCCCTTGCCCTGCTGAGCCTCAGGTTCCCTTTTATATACAATGAGAAGACCAGACCAGTTGTTTTCCCTGTTCCTTCTGGATGGGTAATTTTAATTCTTTTTTTTAATGTTTATTTATTTTTGGGAGAGAGAGCATGAGCAGGGGAGGGGCAGAGAGAGAGAGGGAGACAGAACCCGAAGCAGGCTCCAGGCTCCGAGCTGTCAGCACAAAGCCAACGTGGGGCTCGAACCCATGAACTATGAGATCATGACCTGAGCCAAAGTCGGATGCTTAACTGACTGAGACCCCAGCCCCCCGAGCTGTCAGCACAAAGCCAACGTGGGGCTCGAACCCATGAACTATGAGATCATGACCTGAGCCAAAGTCGGATGCTTAACTGACTGAGCCCCCCAGCCCCCCGAGTGGGTACTTGTAACACAGACGGGCACCCTCCTGCAAGTTCCTAAGGAAGGAATGCCCCACCACAGCCCTCCGAGCCCAGCTAACATGCACGTGGGTCTCCCATTGGCCCAGCTCCTCCTGGGTGCCACCCCACTGCCCACGAGAAGTTCTCCCTCTGCACTCCGAGGTGATTTCCCCAGGATATTTATGGTCTAACGTTATCCCCCCGAAGCCTGACTTTTTTCAGGCTTCCCTCTCTTTCTGACCGAAGCCACCACCTTGCACAGGGATTCACTTCCTACTGCTCCTGTTCCCAGGGGACCAGCAAGGCCCCTGTCTTCTCTCCAGTCCTCTGGACGCTGGGAGCCAGTGGTTTGGGGACCAAGACTCAGGTTGATACAAACGTTTAATTTCTCGAAAGTATTATCTGAACCAGCGTGCAGGCTCTTCTCCTCTGTCAGAACCTGGAGTGGTTGTTGTTTTACTTGTTTTTGCTGTAGCTTTTTATAGAGGGGAGGGCAAAGGTCTTTTCCATTTCTCCTCCTAAAGCAAACCAAATAATATAATCAATTTGGCTGGTGCAGGGCTGATCCCAAGCGTTAAAGCGGGTATTTGTGGTTGATATGACGGGGGAATAAAGTGCTTGTGAAAACCAGCTGATTAGTCCAGCGGTGGAGAATGAATCCGCGTCCGTGTTCATCGATCTCTCCCAATCTTTGTCGGTGCCTGTATGCCCCACTCTGACACCACTGTGGGCAGCATGTGGCCCGCGAATGGCACTGGGGGTCTCTGAGGTGCTGGGCCACAGGGCTGCTTCCCATTTAAAGAGACAGGCCCAATCGAAACACAAGTGCGGGAGACAAGCAGCCTTAGAGCAGAGATTTTAAGGGTTAGGAAGGGACTCCCTGCTCCCTCACATGCCTCCCCATCTGTTCCCTGATAAAGTCTACAAAACCTCTCATCCAGTCTGCTGCCTTGGGCAACGTAATGCTTTGGACCTGAGGGCTTTGCAAGAGCCTATAAAATTATTTTTGCGACCTGGAAAAAAAAAATTGGCTCTAAAATAGGAAAACTGCAAAATCAAAATTAATTAAACTTTAATCAAATGTTTGCAAAGTATATTGTTCTGTCAAGTATTCAACCACAACTCAACTCAGATAGTTAAACATAAATGAGATTTCTCGTATTTATGTACAAATAAGTACATTTGTCACGTTCGATACATTGTGGGATGGAGTCATCTCAAGTAGGAAGGCGTTAAGGACCATCTCGTGCTTCAGTGAGAGCCCCCTGCAGGGTCACCTCACCTGAGGACCCTCAGATGTCCAGAGACCTGGCAAGCAGCAGATCAAGGGACCTCATGCGGACCCCAAGGATTGGCTCTGGGGTAGGGGGGGAGGCACCGAAGATAAATTGCACCTGCTGATGATTTCCATCATTTAACAGACATATCCACCAAATTTATGTCTCTGTATTGACCCTTTGGGGAATGGTTCTCTTACTTAGAGACATTATAATCAAGGGGAGGAAAAATATATATCTGTATATTTGTAATAGAGGCACAGTCAGCGATATGTTCCTATGAGTGGTGGAAACGCAGATGGTTGGTTTGCGATAGGCTACGGAGACTAGGAGGTGAGGCAAAGGTAGTCTTAAACCCGCTAAACTAGGTTAGACCTGGTCGAAGCCTACCACGCGACCTCTCTGTTACTCTCACAACGTCCAATGGCTGGAAAATTCTCGAGCTGACCTCGGATTCTTTTGTCCCAGAGGCTGTCTGGGACAGTATTTACGTATGCTAGCTCCTTGACACTCTTCGGTTTCTTTCCCAAATCTCTTTGGTTGGAAGGGGGGCGGTTCTTTCCGTTTTTATTGAAACAATAATTCACCTATTACAAAAGTCACCCTAGGGCTCGTTGATTTTTTGCATATTCACAAAATCGTGCCACTATGTCCTTGCAGAGCATTTTCATCACTCATTAGTTCTCATAAGTTTTCTGTAGAAGCTAAGATTGTCTATATGCAAGATCACCTCATCTGCAAATAGAAATCGTTTTCTGGATGCCTGGGTGGCTCAGTCCGTTAAGCCTCTGACTTGACTTCAGCTCCATGATCTCACGGTTCAGTTCCTGAGTTCACGCCCCACATCGGGCTCTGCACTGACAGTGCAGAGCCTGTTTGGGATTCTCTCTCTCTCCCTCTCTCAAAATAAACAAAATATAAAAAATATTTTAGAAATAGTTTTCATTTTCCTTTCCAATCTGATCACTTCCATTTCTTTTTCTTGTCTAATCACTTTGGCTGGAACTTCCAGTACAATGTTGAACAGAAACGGCAAGAGCAGGCATTTGCACCTTGTTCCTGATCTCAGGGAGAAAGCTCTCAGTCTTTCACCATTAACGGTGACATTAGCTGTAGCCGTTTTGCAGATACCCTTTATCAGGTTGAAGAAGTTCCCTCTTCTACTCCTGGTTTGTTGAGTGTTTCTTATCAAGAAGGGATGCTGGATTTTGCCAAATGCTTTTTATGCATGTTTGTGGAGATAATTGCATGGTTTTGTCCTTTATTCTATTAATACAGTAAATATATCCCATCAATAGATTGCTATATGTTGAACCAACCTTGCGTTTTGGGATAAATTCCACTCTTGAGTCTTATTTTCTAAGTGAAACACATATAGTTTCTTTACCATTTGCCACCTGATTTGAGAGCTGGCGTTGGGTCAAGTGGAAAGCAGAGCTCCACTAAAAATCCAAACAGAGGTAGAGCCAGAGAATAGCCTCATGGGTTAGGTAACTTCAAAATTTGCAAAGGATTTTTCACATTGTTTGCTTCTTGTCCGTGGCTATTTGAGATAGAAATATTACACGGCTTTACATCAATGCCCCCTTGCTGTGAATTATCCTTCACTAGAGACAAGAACATACACAGAGAGATATAGATATAGATATAGATATAGATATAGATATAGATGATATAGATAGATATAGATATAGATATAGATGATATAGATATGGATATGGATATACGTATGGATATGGATATGGATATAAATAGATATAGATGATATAGATATAGATACAGATTTAGATGATATGTAGATGATATAGATATAGATCATATAGATATAGATTTAGATGATATATAGGTGATACATACATAGATATAGTTCCCTTTTAAATTTATGTCAGAAAATTTGAGAAATACAGAAAAGAGAAGAACTCCAGATCATTTTTTTTTTTTTTTGTAGTTGACCATCAGGTATATTGAGGTATAATTTACATACAAGAAGAAAATTAGCTTTGAGGAAATGGTTCTATGAATTTTGCCAAATGCACACAACCATGTAACTAACCCCATAATCAAGATATAGAACAGTCTCATCAAAAAAAGTTCTCAGGGTGCGTGGGTGGCTCAGTCCGTTAAGTGTCCAACTCTTGATTTCAGTTCAAGTCATTATCTCACGGTTTGTGGAACGGAGCCCCGCATCGGACTTTGCACTGACAGCACGGAGCCTGCTTGTGGTTCTCTCTCCTCCTCTCTCTTTGCTCCTCCTGCGCTCATGCACATGCATTCTCATTCCCCAAAAGAAATAAATACACTTAAAAAAAAAAAGCCCTCTGTTAACAAAAAAGTTCTCTTGTCCTTCTTTGCAGTATATCCCACCCTCCACATAAGTCCCGGGCAACTACTGATTTCGTTTCTGTTCCTGTAATTTTGCCTTTTCCCGAATGTCATAGAAATAGATTCATATGGGGGCGCCTGGCTGGCTCAGTCGGTTAAGCGGCCGACTTCAGCTCAGGTCACGATCTCACGGTCCGTGAGTTCGAGCCCCGAGTCAGGCTCTGGGCTGATGGCTCAGAGCCTGGAGCCTGCTTCCGATTCTGTGTCTCCCTCTCTCTCTGCCCCTCCCCCGTTCATGCTGTGTCTCTCTCTGTCTCAAAAATAAATAAACGTTAAAAAAAAAAAAGAAATAGATTCATACGATATGTGACCTTTTATGTCTGGTTTCTTTCACTTAGCATAACACTTTTGGGATTCACCTATGTTGTGTCCATCAGTCCTTCATTCTTTTTTATTTCTGAGCGATAGTCCACTGTGTGGCTGTACCGCAGTTTGTTGATCTGTGTGCCAGTCGATGAACATTTGAGTTGCTTTCATTTTTTTGGAGGTTCTGATTCAAACTACTAGAGGCATTCGTGTACAGGCTTTTGGGAGGTGTATGTTTTCATTTCATTTGGTAAATACTCATGAGTGGGATTTCTAGATCATGCGGTCAGTATATGTTTATCTCAGTAAGAAACTGCCCAACTGTTTTCCAGAGTGGCTGCACCATTTCGTAGATGCGTTGTTCCACTCACGGCATATAAGAGTTCCAGTTGCCTCTCCACCTCGCTAGTACTTGGTGTGGTCAGTTGTTTTGTTGAATCTTATCCATGTTGGTAGGTATAGAGTGGGTTTGGATGTGTTCCTGTCTTTTTTTATATACGTGTATATTTTCTACATACTGAAAATCATAGTTTGTGTCTAATTTTGTATACCATTTTTTCATCCGATAGTAAAGAAAGGCTTTGTCCACATGGCTACCATGTAAGACTAACTAATATTCCACTGATTGGATGTGACGAAAGCACCTCTTATCGATGTTGGGTTGTTTTTGGTGTTTGTTGTGATAAGCCACACGGCAGTAAAGACCTTCTTCGCACATGAGTTTTTTTCCATCTTTTAGAGTACTTTTCCAGGTTAGAGACTCAGAAATGGTATTCCTGAGCCAAAGGGAATAAACATTTTTGTAACTTTGGATTGCTGTCTGAAAGGGTTTTATCTATTTACAAAACCACCAGGAACGTGCAAGAGTTTCAGGGCACTGTTATCAAAATCAAGTATTCTCATTTTTTTAAAAAAAAAGATTTATTTATGAACAAAAGATTCTTTTTTCAAAATTTACAGGTATTTTGCTTCTAGTGAAGCTGAACCTTTCCGTATTCTTGCTTACTAGTTGTGTTTTCTATTCTGTGAATTGTGCTTATATTCTTAGCTTATGCTTGGTGCTTGGTGTTTTCTTATCAATGAATTGATCATTTTATTTTATTTTATTTTATTTTTATTTTTTTTAAATTTTTTTTTTCAACATTTTTTATTTATTTTTGGGACAGAGAGAGACAGAGCATGAACGGGGGAGGGGCAGAGAGAGAGGGAGACACAGAATCGGAAACAGGCCCCAGGCTCCGAGCCATCAGCTCAGAGCCTGACGCGGGGCTCGAACTCACGGACCGCGAGATCGTGACCTGGCTGAAGTCGGACGCTTAACCAACTGCGCCACCCAGGCGCCCCTGAATTGATCATTTTAAATAATAAAGTTCACTCTTGATCATAGTCATATTTTCCCAGTTTCTTGTTTGCTTCTTTTCTTCTTGAACCTACAGAAATATTTTGTTCTTCTATATAGTCAAATCTGTCTCTTTTCCTCTGAGGGTTTCTATATTGCTTCTAAGCTTAGAAAAATCATTTTCATCCCTCTCTCCTGAGTCTTGATAAATGGTCAACTTAATTTTCTTCTAGATTTTCTCAAGGTTTAAAAATAATCATCTCTGTAGTATAGAGTTTATATTGATATGTAATGGGATGTAAGACCCTAAAATAGAGATATTTTCCAACATATCTTAATATAAGTAAAATATTCTATGAAGCCACTAAAGGATTGAACCTAAATTCATCTTAATGAATGACATGATACTTTCATGTTCTGTTTCACCCATTCCAGGTTTATCAGGTGTATATCGGATCAACAAACAACGGCTGAACCCCACACGTTGGCACTGAAGGGATGTGCGGGCACCCTTGGCAGGCTGATGGGGTGGTTCTTCACTAGGAGACCACACAAGTCCCCGTTCAGAATCAGGGGCCATTGGTCACCTGCTGCTTCTCCTGTCCCTGAGTCTCTGCTCCATTTGCCCACGTTTCCAGAACCCCCACACTAACCCTCCCCACTTTGGATAATGGCAGGCCTGTATCAGCTTCTACTCAGGGAACAGGGACTTGCTCCCTCTCACCTACCCAGAACTCACTTTGGAAACCCTGGTGTCCAGGATGCTAAGTCGGTTAGACTGACCCAGGGGAAGCCACCCTGGCCTGTTTGGCTCCATGGTACCCCTTTGCCCAATCCGTGTCTCTGATGATGTCAAAAGCAGATAATAACTCTTTTCCCTCCTCAGCCCAGCAGACGTAACCCTTCTTCCAACACCAAACAATTTCATAATTGATTACATCCTTCTTCTACTTTTTTGCCAAGCTATTGGTAAATGGGATGAATTATCTACATGGAAAAAGGCCATTCCTCAGACAGAGTCTCCCAAATGAAGAGAGGCCTGGGTGTCACCCCGTTTTGAGGAGACAGAAGAAATAATTTCATTTTTCATGGCTGTGCAAGGGCTGAGCCATCTAGCAGAAAATCCACTCGGCAGCCCCAGAGAGTGTAGGAGCTGAAGGAAAGCAGCTCACTGGGCCAAAGCCCCTCTCCTTCAGACCCCAATCAATACTGACAGGAGCAGGGCCTCAGATCCAGGGCTGACGCCCCGTCTCTTCTGGGAGGGTGGCCCAGCGGGTCATGGTGTTGGGGGTGGGACAAGGCAAGGCCCCTCCATCTATGTGAGGCAGGCTCTCCTCAGGGTCTGTCAGAGCACTAGGCATTTAGTTAAAAACTCTCTCCAAAAGAAAGAGCGTTAAGGCAGAGAGCTTGAAGTGGATCCCGAGTAATTAAGTGTATAAATTAATTCTTCCCCTAAGAAATGTTCTTCTCCTATTATTAGATTTGGCTCTCAGAGGAGCTACATCCAAGTAGTGGGTTTCCAGTTGTGTGTGCGTGTGTGCGTGCGTGCACGGGTGTGCATGTGTGTATGCGAACACGCATTCCGGGCTTTGCTGCCTGGAGCCTACAATTAAAAGAAGTGACATGAATGTGTCTTTAAAAGAGAGATCTGTGGAAAACTAACGGATTGTCTGTCAGGGGAAGAAAAAAAAAATGAAATATGGCTGCCTTAGTCCACTGAATGGATGAATAGGAAAGTATTTGTCCATCCCGTACCCAAAGGGATAAAACCCAATGATAGCCTTCTCAACTGCTTAGCACATAATGCATGTGCTGTTTGGATGCTAGTAATGTGTTTTTTACTTCTTCCTATCTGGGAGGAATGAATCAAATATGAGGAGAGCTGGAACATGATTTTCAACCCATTGCTTTTGATTAAGTGCCCGAACAGACAGGTCCTGGGACTTGCAGTAATACTAATGGGGCATAAAGTGCTATAAAAAGGACGGGGCCCTACTTTTGTCCAAATGCCATTATCCTGGAATCAGAGACCCTGGTGTAATATGTCCACGGTTAACCTTTTTTTTCTGACAGGAAATTTTCTCCATCCACTCACACCATCAATTATGCTGCATTTGACCAGAGTGGTGAGTGATTACTTTGTTTCAAATGAACAAGGTACATATGCCAAGCGCCCGAATACCAAACACCAGCACGGAGGGGGGCAGGCCTGGAGCAAGAGGAGATCAACTCTGCGAGCCGTTCGGGCTTAGAAAAAAGTGCTCCTTTTGTTTTCGGCTGATTTTTGTCAGCTTCTCACTCGTTTGCTTCTTTTGGAAAAAGGAGCGGTTGGGTAACTAAAAATATAATTATTCTTTTGAGCCACAAAAATCGTTAACTGATGGAAACTTTGGCTACCCAAACAGGAGCCGTAGCTAACAATTACCTAGTGAACTGGACTGCCAGAGAGAACCTCAGTTGTTCAGACCTGGTACAGGAGAAGAGCAGAGAGATTTCCCTCCGGCCGCTTTTCCCTGGAGGAAGGCTAATTTGGTGGCCGTCCCTAGGGAACCAGGCTCACGGCTCTCGTCCTAGCTCTGCTCCCCGCGCACGGCTCCCCAGGAGCTTTCCTGGATGCCTCTGCACCACTCCAAACTTTGCGTTACATTTTTTTTTTTTTTTTTGCAATCAGCAAGTTGCAGATTGTCCAACTGTTCTGTCATTTATTGTAAACGGCTGCAAAAAGAAAAAAAAAAAAAAAAGGAAAAGAGAAAAGGAAAGGAAAAGAAAAAAAAAATCCCACAATGCTATAACCTAGTCCTGAGTGTAAATCAAACATTCCCTGTCATGTTGATAGCTTGTGTTAGTCTAATGTATTTTATATTACTCAAAAGCTTTGAAACCCTGCAGCTTTCTTCATATAGGCCATTATGCGGTTATCATTAAATTGTCTTGCAAAGAACATTATCGGTAATTATAGCAGACACTAAAATCAAATGATCAGAGTGGGACCTTTAACACCAAGAGGAACCATTAGAAGTTAATCAAATAAAAGGATGAGAATAATTATGTTAGGATTAGGCAGTAATACGCCAGAAGTTATATACTTTGCTGACTATATATCTTTACTCCCAGCTTCCTGAATTTCCTTTTCGTTGATGTGTTTTTATATAATACTTTGGCACAGAATGTAAACGACAGTATTTTTGTCATGGCACAATCGGGCTCGAAGGTTCATAGGCGGTTCATATCTAAATGCCATCAGAGGCACGGAGGTAATGATGAAGATAGAAATAATAGTAATAAAAAAAAGTGCAAAGCTGGAAAAAATCCATCGGTCAATGAAGCATGGCAAAATGATAAAAATGCTTGCAACAGGCACAGGTGCAAGGGAAGTCGTTATTGGCTGGTTGTTCCGTCTTGGAGCATGAGGATTTCTCCTGCAGGCCTCGCTGCAAACCAGCGTGCTCCGAAGGCTCGCCCGGCGTGTTTGTGCCAGAGAGAAGGAGAAGCCAGCCTCTCCCAGGCTCTCCGAGTTGCCCCTGCCAGGGCTGATACGTAGGGCTGTTGGGGGAGTGGGGGCTCTCAGTGGAGGCGGGAGGGGAGAGCTTGGCTCCCTGAGGCAGAGTGTTACCCACAGAGGGTTTAGGCTCAGTGGGTCACTCCCCTCCCTAATGCAGGAGCGCTCACACACACACACACACACCCCACACCTCTGGCACCTTGCAGGTTGACCATCTCTACATTGCAATACATGGCCTGGGGGGCTGAGGACTGGGGCTCTAATGGAGGAGAGGATGCCTTCCTCAAGGCATGGCCGATCTTAGATTCCAGATTAAATCTGAGCGGCAGGACAAACAAAGCCATTGTAAGCAGCAGGGGGAGGTGGGAGGGATGGAGAAATTCTATACGGCATGACCTTAAAAAAAAAAGAAAAAAAAAATCAAAATCTCCCCTGCCCCCTTCCTTTCTAAATAAAGATCAGTTCATAATAACAGATTTGCCTTTATGTCCGGCTTTGCGCCGGGCACCGGGCTACGGGGATGAGTCAGATAATAACAAGGCCGTCTGATTTCAAATGTTGCTGTTACAATACACGGACAGCAAACTGAATGGTAAAGCCCAGTCTAACATTTCTGCATTTGTCGCAGTCTCGCGTGTTAGAGGCTTTGTGACCTTTAAAAAAGGAAGGCCTGGCTGCATTTTGCGGGGGTCAGACCTGAGGCATGTCGACGTGGTGACGGAGTTGAGAGGTGCTGATCAGCAGGCCTCTTCTGAGTGTGGGGACCGGCCCCTCTCCCACCTTTCTGTGTAGCAAACATACCTCACGGGGCCCGTCTAAGAGATCTTTTATTGCTCTGTGTGTTTGCAGGTTGTTAAGGCCTGTTCTCCTTCGTGGGCTTGGGAGGGGGTCACGCTCCTAAGCAACAGAGCAGAGAGGTGACTTTTGGAGATGGGTGGCTGGTTTACGCAAACAGAGAGGCCTTTGTCTCAAATCTGCCCATTACCAGCTTGGCCAGTGAGCCGCAAACAAGAGCCCTCTAGACCGGAAACAGGGCTTGGGAGAGGTTTTGGAAACAGGACGAGACGGCAGTCTGCTAGCGGTGGTGAAGAGCCTGAGTCAGGCAGACAGGCCTGGGGAAGACGGCAACCTCATCACGGCCCCGTGGTTCCTAGTGAAACCAGGGCCAGAAATCAACTTCAGACCATAAGTCTCAGCAGCCAGGCTTCACCGACAGGAGCACCCCTCCTGACAGCAAGCCTGTTGATATACTTGAAAAACACTCACAATTTTTGAAAACTGTACACGCAACTGAATCGTCCAAGGTTGAGGGGATCTTTTCAGGGCTCATAGTTCTCAGTACAAGGGAAGAGTCCTGGGGGACTAGATGTCCTTCCTTATCAGGGGGCTAGCCTGGGAGCTTGTGTCCAAGTACTAAATTAGACAGCGGGTCCCGAAGGGGTTGAGAACCCCCAGCCCTAGCAGGGGTTAGCCCAAGCTAATTCCACTACCAACCTCAGTCTGGGCATCGATCTACTCAGAACGGGGAGGGCAGGTCTGCAGAGCAAGAACCAGAGACTTTACAGGTCCAGGGAAAGGACAGTCGCGGAAGAGGTGATAAAAAAAAAAAAAAAAAAAAAAGCCTGGCCTGGCCCCACGGAGCAGCCCAGGAGAAATGACGCCTTGAGCGAGGACACATTGTGTGAATGGTGCCAATTTGGGGTTTTGTTTCTGTTGTTGCTGTTTTGTTCTATTTCCACAATGCCAAGCAATTAAATTCTGTGTTTGTTAAGGAGGATGTACGGATGGTGTCTGGGGAAATGGGAACCAGTTCTTGAAAGAAAAGTAATCCCCGAGAGGAAATTAACGGAAGCCCACAGCGGGGTAGGGCTGGAGTTTGGGGACAAATAAGCCAGATTCCTGGAACCTACAGGACAAAAGAAATTCCTGCTTAAGAAATGGGTTTCATGTAAACAGAGGTGACTTGGAACTTGGCTGGGAAAAGCCAATGTTTTCCCTTTCCCCATGTTACTGAGTTCCTGTAACTGGAAGCGGGGCGGGGGTGGGGGGGTGGGGCAGGGAAGAGCAACCACAGTATCTTACAAAGCTCTATAAATGCTCGCAGGTTGATTGATCCGGCCTTGCCATCGAGATGTCAGGGGAGAAAATCTCCACTCACATAGAACCATTTGGAACCTCCCCTTCTATCTGCGATGAACACAGTCGATGTCTTTTCTATAAGCTTACATCTACGGTATTTCACCAAAAAAAAAAAAAAAAAGTTACCGTTCCATTCTCTCGCAATAACCATGTTGGATAGAAGCCGTGGCATTTTGTATCCTATTTTGCAGATGAAAGAACCAAATGTTGTGAGGGAGGGGTCTAATTCATGACAACACATGGAGTTGCATCCAGCCCTTCTGACTCGACTCCGACCACCGTGTCTCTGTTTCGG
This sequence comes from Panthera uncia, assembly GCF_023721935.1. NCBI lineage: Eukaryota > Metazoa > Chordata > Mammalia > Carnivora > Felidae > Panthera > Panthera uncia. Next base: position 23,114 of record NW_026058243.1, read on the forward strand.
TGTGTGCACAGCTTGTCGTACGGCCATGTCCTTGGGGAAAGGCCCAACGGGACTGACTTTGGGGCACGTCCTAAGTTCTTGGAGTCCTCTCATATTGAAAGCCGCCTGCAGCCCCCACTTGGTAATGGATTCATAGGTGTAGGTGCATGTGCGTTGATCACTGTAGACGGGGGCACGTAGCAGGAAGCATTCGACATTCCACACGCCCCTGGCCATTTCCCAGGGCTAATAGAGAGGTGACTCCTAAGTCTGGTTACGCAGTGAACACGACACCCTGCCCTGTCCTATTTTCAAGGCCACAGCCCAGAATGAGGCTCAGAATAACTGCCCAGTTATTCAGCAGGCTCAGAGGCAGGCAAGGTCTCTGGCAAATGTGGTCAAGCAGTGTCATCCACGAGGATGCGGAAGGACCCAGAAGGTACCCTTTTGCACAACCCTCCCCCCCTCCTTCTATTGAGCTCTTAAATTAGCTCTGAAAACCAGGTGTCAGCCGTCCCCCTGAAAACAACCCAGACGAGCCATTAAAAACGCCAAGAAGAAATGAATGCCTAAATCACCCTGTCTCTCCGAAGGTAGAGTCTTAACCTAATCACACGTCAAATCATATTTTTTCTTCTCCAGATGGATGTCTTCTTTCAAAGCCTGATGGTCACAGAGACAAAGGTACCGCTTCAGCCTTAAGTAACTATTGAAGTTTTACCCCGATAGATTATTTGCTAGGAGTAACTAACATAAAAAATGCCCTGTCAGACAACAGCTTGCTTTCTCTCGTTTTTTTTTTTAGAGGGTAATATTTGGTTTCATCTTGCAACTACTTGGGGAAATTTAGCACTGAGTCAGAAAGGTTGGCCAACAAGTAGCACTTCATAAATTCCTGGAGCCCTAATCAATACATATTGTCATCCACTCCAGTCCTTCGAGCAGATTTCTCTCTGCCCTGAGTCGTTGGTGTATTTTATGAGGTTGTTACAGGCTGGGCTTGCATGGCCTGGGCCTAATGAACCTGTCACCACTGCTATTGATTGACATGCCAGTGTAAGTGAGACAGGCGATTCCGATTGACTTCCTAATTACTGCTGCTGGGCTGCCTCGCCAACTGCTGGGGCCAGAGGTTAATAGTTTTGATGTTCAGAGGCTCCTGGCTGTGGAGGCCGGAGCGAAACTGGCTCTTCAGACGTCAATACCTGAATCAAGTTCTCAAGGCTACTGGCCTGCCTGATCAATTAAGGCCTTCCGCGTTCCTCCTGGCGGAGGCTGACAAGCGACTGATGAGTGCGGGAGTTTACAAGCAAATGGTTGAAGGGAGTTTAGGAGGCTCTGAAAGCACCACCCCGTGGCCCACGATTGGCAATTAAGGGGGGAAGCGGGGGGCCTTGAGCTAAAGAATACTGTACCGGGCTTTGGTTGTTTGGGTTTGTTTGTTTTTTTTCTGCCAGTTTTCCATCCCGAGGATTAAAAATTAAGTGAGTTTGAGGAGTTTTTTCGTTCTTGTTGTTCATCCAATGTCCCCGATTCTGCCAGTTGCCACTGACTTCTAGAAGAAAAAAAAAAAAAAAAAAAAAAAGGAGGTAACTTGTATTCATTCATCTGTTCAGCAGAAGCTAATAGAATGTTCACCTTGTCCAGGATGTGGGGGTGTATAGATGTATAATAATCTTCCATTGGTACCATTTCTTTCTTTTTTAATTTTTCAAAAAAATTTTTGAATGTTTATTTATTTTTTGAGAGACAGAGCGAGTGGGGTAGGGGCAGAGAGAGAGGGAGACACAGAGTCTGAAGCAGGCTCCAGGCTCTGCGGGGCTCGAACCCACGAATCGGGAGATCACGACCCGAGCCGAAGTCGGACGCTTGACTGACTGAGCCACCCAGGCGCCCCCATTGGTATCGTTTCTTAAGAGTTGGGAACGTTTTGGGGGTGCCTGGGTGGCTCAGTTGGTTAAGCACCCAGCTTCGCTCAGGTCATGATCTCGCGGCTCGTGGATTCAAGCCCCACGTCGGGCTCTGTGCTGACAGCTCAGAGCCTGGAGCCTGCTTCGGATTCTGGGTCTCCCTCTCTCTCTCTGCCCTCTCCCGCTCGTGCTCTGGCTCTCTCTGTCTTTCGAAAATAAATGTTAAACAACAACAACAACAACAACAACAAAGAGAGAGAGAGTTGGGAACCCTTTCACACCCAGGGTTTTACTGGAACTTCACACGTCACCACGAAGTAGAGAGCTTGTCATCTCCCATTTCCCAAGAGAACACAGAGCCTCAGCACAGGTGACTGACCACCCCACCCCCCCACAAGCCACACAGCTAGGAAGGAGAGAAGCCAGGCTTCACAAGCAGGAGTGCTGGTTCTTAGTCTGATGTTCTTGCTGGGGGCTAGGACGTCTGCTGCCTGAATCCTAGGAGCTTACGCACCAGTCAAATAAGAGCAGGGCACCGTACAGACCCGTCTCAGTACTGTTTCTCCTCATGAAGTCCCTCACCCCTTCAGCCTGAAATGCCCCCCTTTTCTGCTCTATTTACTCAGCTCACCCTCCTTCTTCTACGGGCACTACCGTAAGGAAGAATTTGCGGCCCGTATTAACCTGCACCTTCCTCCACCCACGCAGCACCATCCTGTTGGAGGTAAAAATCACTATTCTGTTCCATGCTTTCCTTTATCCCATGTGTTCAGTATGTGTTCGCCAGATTACACGCTCTTTAGGGGAACAGGGTTTACCTCTTTTGTGTTCCCCAGGCCACGGCGTGGTATCCTTTCTTCGTGGTCTCCCTAATAGTTACTAATTGACTCAGAAAAGAGAAAGCATGGTCTGCTTTTCTGCGTAGTCAGGATAGTCTCCTGAAATGTAAACCAGAGTTCTTTGTGATTGGGAAAACAACAACAACAACAACAACAAAACCTAAGGAACTTAGTTTTAAACTTGAACTTGAGAGGTGCCCACGTGGCCCAGTCAGTTAAGCATCCAGCTCTTGGTTTCGGCTCAGGTCACGATCTCACGATGCAGGAGTCCGAGCCCCACGTCAGGCTCCGTGCTGACAATGCGGAGCTTGCTTGAGATTCTCTCTCTCTCTCTGTCCCTCCCTGCTCTCTCTCTCTCAAAAGAAATAAGTAAATTTTAAAAAAATTTTAAATAAAAATATAATGAAGTGTGAACTTGGAAAGAGACTTAGGTGTGTGAGAGTCTCCCTTCCTGGGCTGGATAGAGACATACCGTGAGCCTCTAGGACCCCACTCGCTTCCTCTCTCCACTTCCCTCCTCTGGGTCCAGTCCTCATTCTTCATCAAGCTTCATTCTTTTCTTTCATGTTCACTTTTGAGAGAGAGAGAGAGTGGGGTAGGGCAGACAGAGAGGAAGAGAGGGAGACAGAGGATCTGAAGCAGGCTCTGTGCTGACAACAGACAGCCCGATGCTGGACGGAAGTCAGACGCTTAACCGACTGAGCCACCCACGTGCCCCTCATTCTTTATTCGTAACAAAACAAAGGAATCCAGGGAGGAAATGAGCCTTCGAGTGGGTCTAGGTCCTTCTCAACGGTGACCAGCATGTCCTGGTTTACCCGAGATCGTCCCAGTTTTTAAACTGGAGTCTAGTATCCTGGGAACCGCCTTGGTCCTGGGCCCACCAGGACGGCTGTCACCCTAGCCAACTCTGTGGCACAGCAAGCCTGGAACGTATTTTGCAGACACCGTGAGGAAATGAGAGGAATTTTCCTCTTGCTCCCGAGAAGGGAGGGGCTATGGAGGAAGAAACATAGGGAAGAATTGGAAAGGAATGCCAGGAGGGGCCCACATTGCTGACTTGGGCCAGAACTTTGCAGAAGGAGGCTGCCTACAAAGCCAGTGAGACCGTGGTGACCGTCCTTCCATCCCCTGTATGCTTCACTAAAGTTGGCCACACATACTCATGCAAATGCTTCACGCAAGGTGTTGGCTTGTTCTCTGAGAACTCAGGAAACGTGCTCGTTCCACATCGTGACGTGAAGCAAGGCCAGCACATATCAAACAGGAAGATGATCTAGCAGCTGAACTAAATCAGCAGAAGCAGAGCTTCAGACTGAGGTGACTCTCAGAACGTAAGCCCGCGGAATACACTGGAATTTCGGAGGGGCGGGGATTGGACTTTCCACGACCCACAGAATGGCAGTTTGGGTTTTAAAATGATTTACGTTTATTTTATTTGAGAGAGGGAGAGAGAGAGAAAGAGAAGGAGAGAGAGAATCTCAAGCAGGCTCCACATGCAGCTTGGAGCCCAATGCAGGGCTCTATCCCACGACCCCGGGATCATGACCTGAGCTGAAATCAAGAGTCAGACGCTCAGGCGACTGAGCCACCCAGGTGTCCCTGGGTTTTAAGAAGCCACTGACAACCGGATTCTGCAGCCCACTTTTACTGAGGACCGGCTACGTGGGCGGGGGGGCGGGGGGGGGGGCGCTAGGGACTACTGGTGTGGTTGGAAGACCTAAGTGGACGAAACCCACAGCACCGAGCAGAAGTCGTTAGTTTAGAATAAGCAACCTACCCCCTGGTCCGTGGGCGGCCTGAAGTCCCCCCTCCACCCGCCCCTGACCTGCTTCCCAGCGGCTCAGATAAGTCTTATTTTTTCTGCCAACCTCTACTCCCCATTTTCCAAAGACTCAACGCCGTCCCCCTCCTCTTCTGCTGGTAGGAGGAGTCTCCGGGACGACCCAGCACGTCCCTGATTATTCTTTGGTGTCACCTCCTCACACGTTCTCCCCCAGCTGGGGACTCCTGGAATCCAAGAGGCCTGGGCTCTGCGGGGCAACAGCCTCATGGCCCTGTTTGGACTTTCTCTCCGAAAAAGGGGCCTCTGCCTCCATTTTTCTCCTTGCCTCCCCTGGTTTCCCTCCGGGTTCCCGTTCCCTCTGGCCCTGTCACTTTTCTGTTTCCAGTGCGCCCAAGCACCTGGTCTGTCCAGATCATCCTTAGCCATCCCTAAGGGTCTTGCCACCTCGCCGGTGGAGGCTTATTCCCAGCCTTCCCGGAGTCTGAGGGAGGAAGTCGCCAGGCAAACCGCACGCGGCAGTGTTTTCACTCTGCCTGGCAGATCCACAGTGAGGCTCACCGTGCGTGAGCGAGTGGGGCACACGCACCTCACGAACTCACACCGGCACTGTAAAGCGGGTATGACCACTGCTGCTCCAGATGAAGAAACCGAGGCTTGGAGAGGTTACTGGCTTCGAGCATGACCACGAAGGGGCCAGACCAAAACAGGAAACCAGACTCACCCCAGGGCTGTCTGATATTCCACAATGACAACGCATCACCGTGTATCTATCCTAGTGTTGACGGACATTCAGGCTGTGCCCAGGATTTGGCTGCTATACAAGCATTCTCGAATGTATTTCCTGAGGTGCACTTTCCTGAGAACGGAATTACCGAGTGGCAGGAAATATGCATACCTTTAACTTCACTGGATGATGCCAAACCTTCTTGCAAATCCTTTGCAGTATTTTACATTCGCACTGGAAGTTTCCATTGCTCCTTATCCTTGCCTCTGCTTCTTTATTCCCTTAGTGTTTGCGGCTCCAAGGAGGGTGCGGTGGTATCTCATGATATCGTTAGTTTTCATTGCCCTGATTCCTCACACATTTTGAGCACCTCGGTGTTCGATTACCGGCCAAGCAGATTTCTTCTTTTATGGCCGGCAAGTGGAAGCCCTTTCCCAGCACCTTGCTTTGAAACCCTTTGTCCTCCCTGGAGCATGGCATCGTCAATTTTTCAACTATACGTGGTGTATTATAAGTATTCCATGATGGTTCAATAACCACTTGTTCGGTCGTGTTGAGTTAAATAAGGGTTCTTACCCGTTTCAAGCCTTCCACTCTGACCGGCAAAATCAGTCCTCGGCTTCTTCGTTCAAACAGACCTATCCATTCTGCTGGATGAAATTGGCTATTTCATTCATTTCCACGACGGAACAGCCCAAGAAAGAAGCAAGAGGAAACATGGACATGTATCTTATGCCTCCCATTCATTACATATTTTCTCCTGGGCTGGTCCCCAGTAAACGTTTCTCTGAGGCAGGACACTGGCCCCAAATCTTTGACGAGCTGAATATCTGGTGCGGACAAAGAATAGTAGTTACCTCGGATGTCACTCATAGTCGACCACAGCCAGCACGCTTTTCCAAGACCGGCATTTAAATTTCCCAGGTAGGTTCCCTCTCATCTTGAATGTGGAGCCTGATCCTGGATCTGCCTGAGACAGTGAGGGAATAAGGACAGCAGCTGGTCACCAGACAAGAATCTGGGGATGAGTGACCTTTCAAGGTGCTTCTTACGGCCTCATCTCTCAATGTGCCCAGAAGGAGCTCTTGGGCTGCCCATCCAGAAATGGCTTAAACTCTGACCCTTATGAACTCACCTAACGAGAAGTCCAGCAGCAAGAACGCTCCAGAGTTGGTCTGTCCAGTGGCTTCCCAAAGTCAGGTCTCTCTGAAGTTTCCCGAATGTTCCCCTTGAGTCACACGATGGCTGTGGCAGCTCAAGCTTCAGGTCCTGATGTAACCCCAAGCAACATCCTACAGGACGGATTCTTTTCACAGTCTCTACATTAGGGAGGGTGATCTCTCCAAGAGGCCTCAGCAAGCTTCCTCTGTTTTATCAAATGGACCTTCTAAACCAGGCACAAGCAAAGGGAATGAAAAGACCTGGATGGGCTTTAAGGCAACTCATATTTCCTTCCTAGAGCTGGGGAGGGGTTGTCCTTCCTAAGCACTTGGCAAGAGGAATGCTTGGTCAGGATGGGGCCTCCATGTGCTACGGAGGAGGAGGAAGGGATCGGGATTGGTTATCTCAGCGCCTGCCACACCTAGGAGCAGCTTCTGGAGTGCACAGTCTGTGCAACTGTCTATGTCCTGCCCTCAGCTTCGTGTAATGTTCTGCTATTTCCGTCTTAAATTTCTCATCGTTTTTGAATACGGAGCTCTGCATTTTCATTTTACACTTGCATTTTGACCTGCAAATTATTCAGCCATTCAGAACACTCCCGCCATGCCCTTCACACTGTGCTTCAACACCCTGGGCTTCCCACCCTCCTCAATACACCACAGCAAACACTCTACTCACTCCCCCTAAATCAGCGCTGGCCGGTCAATGCAGAAAATCGGTACCCTCCAGCTTCTGAACATTTGAAATGTCTCAAGTCCAGATTGAGATGCACCACAAGTATGAAAAAACACACCAGAATTTAAAGACTTAGTACAAAAAACACGTAAAACAACTCAGTAACTTTTATATTGATTACACGTTGAGATGATAACATTTTGGGTTAAACACTGGGTTAAATAAAATATACTATGAAAATCAATTTTATTGTTTCTCTTTAAAAAAGTTTTTAAAATTTTTTATTTATTTTTGAGAGAGAGAGAGAGGGAGAGAGAGAGAGAGACAGAGCATGAGCAGGGGAGGGGCAGAGAGAGAGAGGGAGACACAGAATCCGAGGCAGGCTCCAGGCTCTGAGCTCTCAGCACAGAGCCTGATGCGGGGCTGGAACCCACAAACCACAAGATCATGACCCAAGCTGAAGTTGGACGCTTAACCAACTGAGCCACCAGGCACCCTTCTCTTTACTTTTTTTTAATGGTGCTATTAGAAAATTTGAAATTATGTATGTAATTCATATTACATTATGTTTTGTTTTATATTTTTTTATAATACATTATTATATTTCATTGGGCAGCACTGGCCTAGACCAATCTGAATCCCTTCTCACTCACCCTATCTTTCCTCGCCCTTTACGTTTTGGTTTCGGCTCTCGCGTAACTAGAAGCTTCTTTGCGTTCCCTTGGCACCCTGCATACTCGCTCTTAGGATCAAGTCTTTGCATCCCCCAAGGAAACTGGGAGCTCAGAGATTTTCTCATTCCAGCTGTAGCTCCCCCAGCACGTAGTCCAGTGCCTGGCACATAGTAGGTCTCAATAAATACTTGTTGAGGATATTACTTTCAGGAGTCCCCACACTTCGGACTTTTCTTCCTTATTCCCTTCCCCTACACCTGCCTTGATCAAGCAGTTCAAGATAATTGTTTCCAAGTAAGAGATGACGAAACTCTGCTTTGGGGATGGCTCTCGACCTTTGCTGTACATTGGAAACACTCGGTTTGCAAATCCTGATGCCCGAGTCCCATCCCTAGAGATTCAGATTTAATTGGTCTGGGGTGGAGCTTTGAGCAGAGGGAGGTTACAAAGGTCCCCATCTAACCCTAATGTGCCGCGAACACTAGAACCATTTAGAGCCCATCAAGGACTTGTGGGCAGGGTGTCGCCAAAGTCTTCAATCCTTTGTTGTCGGTCCTCACAGCCCTGAAAGCGGAAAGGAGGCACCACAGTAGCAGGATCACCGTTCACAGGACGCACAACTCTAGGGCAAATCCTCCTCACCATCCAAGGAGCCAAAGAACCCCTCTATTAGGTCTCTCCCAAGAACCCTCTCCCATCAAGTGCCAAGAACTCCACTGGGTCACCACTTTAGTTCACAGATGCCACCAGGCAGCCATCAGCGGGTAATGATTTCTGGTCAGATGCAAACAATTAAGTTAGGGAGAAAAGAATCCACATTCCATTACCAACCCCCTAAACGGCTCACTCCCTGGTCTAATTGCCTTCTGAGGTCCCCAGACAGCTATGGCTAATAAGGCGAACACCTCGAAGAGCCAAAACTTGAACCCAGAAGGAAAAGAGCCTGGAGTAAATTGGAATGCTCAGCCATCGCAGGGTCAGCCCCGGGAACTGCTGATCCGCCCTTGGAGAGCACCGCCTACCTCGGGGAAGCACCTTCTGTCTCCCCTCCCCCTCCTCCCCCTTTACAGTCTCTCTCCAAAAAAAAAAAAGAAAGAAAGAAAGAAAGAAAAAACTCAAGGCAACTGCAGCCTGATTTTTGATGGATTGGCCACTGTGTTTTATTCGACAATGTATATCACTCTGCCAATATGAATTTGCAAGATGGTAAAAATACAACCCCCCGAAAAGATTACATGAAAGGGGAAAAAAATCATTAGGCAATTAAGAATGGCAATAATTCACCCATATCTATGCTTTGGGAAGAAATATTGCCCCAGGGAATTAGCTCTGCTTATCACTCTGTCATCTGTCTGGGGTATGAGGGAGAGGGGGTTTCGTGTGCATTGCTGATGATTTCCCGCAGTATTTCTGAGCGTGATCAAAACGCATGCCAGGCTTTTAATAGAACCCTGTCTCTCTCGGGGTAGCCGCAATTTGTACACAGGAAGCTGAGCTAAATTAACTAAACATATGCATTCCGTAAGCACCTCCACATAAATTCCTTTCAGAGGCAGCATCTTCTGGCCATCGTAGAATCTTTGAGCCAGGAGAGACCTTAGAGGTCATTGGCCACCCTCATCATTTTATAGATGAGGACATTGGAAGCCCAGAGAGGGAAAGTAATTTTTCTGAGGTCACACAGTTAATGGAGACAAAAATATAACTAAAGCCCTGGGCCGTCCAACTCACAGTGTGGCCGGGGTCTTTCTGCTCCGCCACCCGGCCTTCTCCTCTGCCAGCTCAGTATCCAGCACACGGCACGGAGGATGTACTATGTGTCTTATAAATGGGATTTGAATATATCAGTGAGGTGTGGTTTGTCTTGTCACGAGGAGAAAGGAAACTGCCCTTTGTTCACTCTCTGTGCTTCATGAAGACAAGCCAACCTCCTTAATCCCTTTAGAAAGGACCCAGAGAGAAGGTCTTTGGTTGTCCGATGCTACAAGAAATTCCTGCCTATGCTCTTGCCCTCCTCTCATGACCTCCCCCCGCCACCTCCAGCCAGGCTCCCTACTCTGCTAGAAGATTCCATTGTCCAGACAGCCCAGCTGCCTCCACGTCCGTGAGCATGAAGTTCATGCTGGCGTCACTGCTCTGCTGAGTTCCTGTTGAGTCTCTTGCCCAAAAACCCTCCTACTCCTTCCCCCCGCCCTATATGCTCCACGGAGCTGTCCCTGGCTAGCCTCAGGCCACACCGATTCTTACATCATTTCATCGTTTACAGCACTTGATCCGTATCACCCTTTCCAGAAATATTCTTACCATTGCGTAATGGTTTGAAAACCGCGTCGCGTGCGTAAACGTCGATGCTCGAACAAAACTGTGAACCCTTTGGAGAGTCCCAACTTCTTTTTTATCCATCACGAAACATGGCAGGTGATCGAACTGTTAGGACGCTCATTGACTGAACGTGATTTGGAAAGCGTCTTGCCCCTCAAGATCCGTCAACCCACTATCGGTGGCATGACGGTGTGATAGCCTTGCAAGACCTCATAAAACATCTCGGAGGCCCGGAGGGAAGGGAGAAATGGTCACGTGGCAGTGAGCCTTGTCCATCAGTTAGGGTTGCAAGCAGCTGCCTGGAACAGAAACCTGGCAGAGCGCCAGGAACAGAAACAGAGTGCCGTGGAACAGAAAAGGCGCCGTGGCAGACTGTATTTTACAAACGTGGCACGGCCACATTTCCAGTCCCACAAGTTTCTGTCTCATAAAGAGAGGCTTTCCCTCTCCTTGCAGCTGGGCTCTGTGGCTGCCTCAACGAACAGAGCACAGCGGAAGCACCCCTGTGACAGCCAAGGCTATAGGTCATAAAAGATAAGTTGGCTTCTGCCTGGATCTCCCTTTCAGGGGATGCTTGACCTTGGCGCTCACCCACCACGTTGGGAGGAATTCACAAACCATAAGGAGAAATCACATGTAAATATTGCAGCCGAAGTCAGCTAAGGCCTCGGTGATGAATCAACATCAACCACCAGACGTGTGAGCAGGCAAACCTTTGGGTAACTCCAACCCTATGCCTTTCCGACTGCCCCCAGCTGACCCCAGGTAGAGTGCAAAGAGGCTAGCCTACATACCCAGACTGTGGCTTCGTGAGCAAAGTGACTGCTGTGGGTGCTTTAAGCCACAAAGTTTTAGGGTGGTGTATTACAGATTAGACAATCTGAAGAAGTGCTTAATGAAATCAAATGTTATTTTTCTTATACAGCAGAGTCCCAGAGAAGGCAGCACAGGTGTGGTGCTCAAGGAACGGGCTCCTTCTCCCTTCCCAGGCCCGCTGCCCTTAGCATGTGACTTTGGTGCTTGAGATCGCAAGTCGGCTGTTCCACTTAGGGCCAAGGTTCAGGCTGGAGGAAAAGAAAAGGGAACAAGGGGGAAAAAAAAAAGAAAGAAAAGAAAAGAAAGGTCTGATGCCAGCTGAGTCTACCCTCTTTTACAATAGAACTTTGCAGGGTTCTGTTAAGATGAGACACACACAGCTCTGCAGCCCCCCAGACCAGGCCCTCTGGGGGTCCCTCCCTGCTCCGCGCTGAGGTGGGAGAGTGCCGCTACGCCCGCTTCTGAGTCTCAGTTTGTCACTTGGAAACACAGCAGCACCAGGGTCCCATCAAGACCCTCATGTCGACAGCTCTCCTCTTTTCCTCCCTCCACAAAGCTCAGACATGAGTCAGCTGGAGAGACAGCTGCTGTGTCCCCGTTCCAGGCTTTCCCACCACTCTTCTCTAGATGCAGACCCTCACTCAGTTTTAGTCCTGCTGACCTCACCACAGCCCAGCACACATGCTCAGACGTTATCGCTCTCTGGAGGCTCAGGCTGGGCCCCTGCGTTAAACACATCCCCAACTAGAGGTAGGTGAGCTTCCCATAACTAATTTTTTTTAAATTTTTTTTTTAACGTTTTATTTATTTTTGAGACAGAGAGCATGAACGGGGGAGGGGCAGAGAGAGAGGGAGACACAGAATCGGAAGCAGGCTCCAGGCTCTGAGCCATCAGCCCAGAGCCCGACTCGGGGCTCGAACTCACGGACCGTGAAATTGTGACCTGAGCTGAAGTCGGCCGCTTAACCGACTGAGCCACCCAGGCGCCCCTCCCATAACTAATTTTATGTGTCAACTTGGCGAGACCCCAGTGCCCAGATATTTGGTAAGATATTATTCTGGATGTTTCTCTGATAGTGTTTGGGGGATGAGATTAACATTTCAATGGGTGGACTTTGAGAAAGTAGATGACTCTCCATAATATGGGTGGGCCTCATCCAATCAGCTGAAGGCCTGAATAGAACAAAAGACTGACTTTCCCCAAGTAAGAAGAAATTTTGCAACCAGATGGCCTGTGGAATGGGACCACAATTCTTCTCTGGGCCACCTGCTTCCTGGCCTTCTTTGCAGATTTTGGACTTATCAAGCTTCCATAATAGCATAAGCCAACTCCTCAAAATAAATCAATATCTATCTATCTATCTATCTACCATCTATCTACACACACACACACACACACACACACACCTTGTCGGTTCTGTTTCTCTGGAGAATCCCTGACTCAAAAAAAAACAATACAAAAAACCCCCACAAACCTGTATCAAAACCCATTAGAATAACCTCTTACTTGAGAAGCCCAAGGAAAATAAAAGCAATTTTCTTCCTCTACTAATTGCATTAAGTGCCAAGGGGGAACAAACATGAACATGACACGGACCATGCTCTCAGGGAGCTCATAGGCTATTGGGTCACACAGCACACCAGCATTTCCCCAAGTGTGATCTACACGATACTAACCCTGAGATATACTCCGTATAACCCTGAGATAACCCTGAGATGTGCTTTATCCAAAGAACTCCTTGGTCTGAGAAGTTTTGGAAACACCACTCAGAGAGATTTTAGTTAGGTTGACCATACATGTTCTGGTTTGCTCAGGACAATTCCAGTTGGTACCAGTTGTCTTGTGTCATTAATAATGGCACCCCTGATACTCTCTAAGTGTCCTCAGTTGGATCATAAATTATATGGTCGCCCTTTTACAACTGTGTGCGCATATTAAAGGCTCTGAGTCATCTAGCTTTAAAAAAAAATCCCACTTAACTGTTAAGCCTGGCCTTCCTCCAAACGTATCTGAGTGTGGAATAATTTTTTACATTAACATCTATTAAAATGTAACTCCCAGGGTCAATGTCCTAAGTAGACAGAAGTAACAGTTCAGTAACCTACACACACGGCAAATAATAAGGGCCAGAGCGTCAGGGAAGACTTCCTGAGGGAGGGGACATGCACTGGGCCATGAAGACTGAAGAAGATTCTGATAGGAAAGAAGAAGGTAGGAAGACACTCCATGTGGAGAAGCAACGTCCATTAAAGCTTGTTGTCCCAAATGTGAGGGAGAGAGTCTTGAAACAGCAGCTTTGCTGGAAGAAAGGGTTTCTCTCCTCTTCATTATTTCTTTTCTAATGCCCTGTTTGGTTGATGGCTGTCAACACTGTGTCACCTCCTCCTTGGGGTGGACCACAGAGAGTCCCACTGATGGAGTAGGAACCCCAAAACCAGTTGCCGATTGATTGGTTGACTAAAGAAGGAAACTATTATTGAAATAGTTAACACAGTCACACAGAAGCTTCTGGAGTTGGTTCCCATCAGTCTCAGCTTCTGGAATATCTTTATCCAATGTAGTCTGATGGATCACATTAATCTAGCAGGAGTTGAAATGGTGCTGTGATTAAAAGCCATCAGCCTAGGGGCGCCTGGGTGGCCCAGTCGTTGAGTGTCCGACTTCGGCTCAGGTCATGATCTCCTGGCTCGCGAGTTGGAGCCCCGTCTTGGGCTCTGTGCTGACAACTTAGAGCCCGGAGCCTGTTTCAGATCTGGGTCTCCCTGTCTCTCGTTCTGTCACTCTCTCAAAAATAAAGAAACATTTTTAAAAAAATAAGTAAATAAGAAAAAAAGCCACCAGCCTTGCTCATCCAAGTGTAGCAGGGGACCCATTTTGGGGTTTGAAGGTAACTGATCCCCATGCCTGATTCTTGGAGAGCACAGGGAAGGTCGAGGCAGTGGACTGTGAGAACAGGAGTCCCCAAATAACAGAGCCCACGTCTGGTTTTGCTGTCGCTCATTAGAAATTCCTTGAGGGCAGGGATCAAGGCATAAATGTTTCTGAAATGTCACCTACAGACTGAGGCTCCCACCCAACAGGCACTCAACAAAATATTCTTTAAAGAGAGATGACTAAGTACAGAATTCATGTGCAGGGCCCCATTCGCTTGTCTATCAAATTAGGTTGATAACTTCTGTCCTTCTGTGTTTAATAACTGAGAAATCGGTTGGGTCCCCATACCCCCTTAGCATTTAGGTAAGATTGACCCAATCTGTCCATAGATTTGGGTAAGTTCAAAGCCTTCCCCAAGACTTCTGTAAATCCCACCCCGGTACCCCCAAGCCCCAGAATTAGTTGTATTTTAAGAATATCTGAACTTAACTATAACTTAGTGTTAAGTGTGTCCATTGCACATAGTGTTTACCTGGCTCAGGACTCAGTCTAAAATTTCCATTCATTTCCAGATGCACCACGCACACAGGCATTTAGGTATGCAGTGGATTTTGCTGAGTGCTTGAAGAAGTGGAGAGATTTCTACCACAACAAGCTACTCAGAAATCATATCAGACATCCTAGTCAGGGGCGCCGGGCTGGATTAGTCGGAAGAGTATGCAACTCTTGATCTCGGGGTTGAGTTTGAGCCGCATATTGGGTGTAGAGATTACTTAGACATAAATAAAATAAAATAAAATAAAATAAAATAAAATAAAATAAAATAATAAAATAAAATAAAATAAAATAAAATAAAAAGACATCCTAGTTCATTAAGATAATAATAAATATAAAAGGACCTAAGCCATTTCTACAACTTGGGCTCCTTACTACAACTCCTCCCCTCTCACCTGGTCAAGGTCTCTTGTGCTTCCCTCCATGGAACAAAAACTCAGTTTCTCCAATTTCCTTATGCAGAGTAGTTCTCGGCATAGTAGTTCTTTGTCACCCAAACTCTGCCCCAGCTCCCCTTTGCACGGTCCAGGGTCTCCTCGAAAAGGAGGATCACCTGTGAGGGCCAAGACAGTTAAGTGTCTGGACAAAGGCTTGCCTCTTCCATAGTCTTCAGGGCATGGGAAGTGGTAGGGTGGCCCCTAGTTTCCTTTATAACATTGACGTGAAGTGGAAAGCTAGTTTCAGCAAACTCCCAAACTGCTTGCATGTAATTGTGAGCTATCCTTGCAAGCTTAATCTCAGCCGGACATCCGCATTTTCCCTGTGCAATCTTGCCCTTGATCCCAGCATCAGAGAATGCAAACTTGTTTTAATACCGGCCTAACTCAATTCTCCTTTCTCTTCCATTTTCCTACAATGCTCCTTCATGCCCTAAAATCTTTGAGCCGATGCATACAATGCCCTGTTCTCCGAAGACTTGATGTCCTAGCTGGGGTTTCTCCCAGAAGCAGAGCCTGAGTCATTTATTTGAAAGGTGACACCAGAAAGGGGTGAAGGATCAGGAAGAAGGGGATGGGAGAGGAAAAAAAGCCAACTTAAGTGATCATTGTCAAGGTTGCAGCTGTAGGCAGTGGGCGCTCTTGTCCACAGGCTGTCTGAAAATCAGAGAGAATGCCAGTTGGAATTTTCTGTCTGAAGGATGGGAGGCTGGAATATATGTATACTGGCTCCCATCCCCCAGTGGAAGAGAGCCACCCCTAAGGTTAATAAAGCCCTTGCTTTCTGGGATGCATTTGCTCTCTTGGTTAGGCAATTCCTTCCAGCGAAGGCCCTGGGGTGGAAGTCAGTGTGCTTGAAATGGAACTAAGCCAATGTGTGTTTGAGGTCACCTGGAACCTCCCCTTCACAACTGCAGCCGAAATTGGAGGTGAGCCAACGAGAGCTGACGTGTGGCACCAAAATCTCCGACGGCACTTAGTAAGAACTATGTTTGGTAAAAGTCAAAGGGAAGATGCTTGATCACAGTTCACCCTCTTCATGGGCTCCGAACGAGATTTCAGAATCTCCACAAGGTTGAAATTATGCTTCCAAGTGTAACTGCGATGTTCCCTGGCTTCCTGTGGTCATGTGGTCTTTTATCCAATGCTGGGTCCTTCTATCTTAGGCACACGTTGGGATAACACTTCCTTGGACGTCAGTATGGTCATGTGGTTACTCTGGCCAATGAAATGTGAGAGGAAGTAACACATGTCACTTCTGGATAGACTGAAAAGCCAGCATGTGATTCACTAGCTCTCTTTCCCCTGCCTCCGCAATCATGCATATGTTGAGACAGAGACTTCCTAAGTCTGGGACCCTGCATGACTGTGAAGCACAGAGCCCCTTGCGGACCCCTGATGGATACGTAGCTGAGCAGAAAATATGGTGAGAGTTTGAGGGGGGTGGCTGTTTCTAAATGTCGCAGCACCAAGCCTACCGTTACGAACCCAGCCCCCATCTGGAAACAACACACATGGAGTTTGCTTCTTGCAGACATAGTTTAGAGATCGGATACTTACAGAGGGAGTGGGAATTATTCAGAAGAAAAGTACATTTAGAAAGCGTCCAGTTTCACTGAGACTGACTGCACATTATGCGGCTGAAAGTTAACTAAATTATTTCATCTGCTGCTTTAGACCATCGGAGCCACTGTGTTCTTTCTTTACCATAAAAATGTATTCACCTTCATCCTTACTCCTAGGGAAGCAGGGCCCAGGGGAAGGACAGGGCACATATAAAAAGTTATATGCCAGTCCCCTTGAGGAGGAGGGAGGAAAGGGAGGAACTCTGTTATCGTCATATGGTGCCTTTTGACGTATAGCTTCTTTAGTCCACACAGCCAGCCCCTTATCCAGATGAGGGCATGCGGGCTTGGAAAAGTGACATGCCTTTCACAGCCACACGGCCAGTGGTCCCACCACCCCACACTGCCTCTGAACACCACGCACAACACGTTCAATGGCTTAGTTTTTTGTCCCGTTTACTGAAATATAACTCACGTAGGACACCGCTTAAGTTTAGGGTGTACAACATCATGATTTGATAGAAAGATGTATCGACAAATGGTGGCCACAGTAAGTTAACATGCACCACCTCTTAGAGTTGGGAATTATTTGTTATCCTTGTGACGAGAATGTTTAAGATCTACTCTCTTAGCAACTTTCGACTGTATCATACAGTACCGTGGACAGTGGTCTGGGCTTGGTTTTTCCTCTTTAAACAAGATGTCTGACTATGATTAGCCTTTTGTCGATCCCGTTTCCCACCAAAGTGAGTCTAAACTTCTCTTCTCCTCTTGTCACTTCTGCGACTCTTCCATGTTTTTGTTCCTCGAGCTCTGGACCATGAGGAAGAGCCCGAGTTGTTTCCACCCGTGTAACCGCCTCTCCTGTCCTCAGCTCCTGGGACGGCTTCCTCCATCACCTGTTGGAGCTGTCAGTCCAACTAAGGCAACAAGCCAAAGATGGTGAGCCACCCTGTGTACCCATTATAGGCCAAGGGGTTCATGTGAAGTATGGAACCAATGAGACCACCCTATCGATAAGTCCCATCATGCTTTCCTTCCTCGGTGCCACTATCTTTCCAAATAAGCCCTTGGATGCCATCCACTTCCCCAGGAACTATATGCGCACAAATTGCGCAACAGAATCTCTCCTCCTGCGTGGAGCTCTCTCTACCAGCTCTGGACGATGGTTCTGCAGGGAAAGGCTGCCCAACCCTGGTCTCACTGTAGGCAGGACAGCCCAAGAGTCTACTCGGGGTCAACCCTCAGGCTGCTGGTCCCAGACAGAGTCAAAGGGACCCAAGCTTCCCCTCTTCGGCAGCCTCACCCTCCCACCTTCTCCCCATCCCCCCCCCCCCAAAAAAGAGGGGAAAATCAATTTCAATCAACGTGGAATGTAATATTATCAAATGTCAGCTGCTGAGGTCATGCGCTTTGAAAATTATCTTTGACAGCTTCTGGTCGACTTAATTAAGTGCTCCCCAAAAAGGGGGGAGGGAGGCAAAAATACTCTGATTGCTAGCTGCTCTGTCTTTGTGCTTTAGAGCTTCTATTGACAACTCTGAGCAAGATTGCCTTAGGGGGTTTTATTGATAGATTCTCGCCTGATATTGGAATGATTCTTGCACAGATAAATCACATTTAGATTTGTTGGTAATTGAGGAGAATTGATTGGCGCAGGAGGGAAGCCCCCAAGGGGTGGGCTCCTTGTCCTCATTGAAGGAAGCCCAGGGGAAAGTGGGGAGGGGTGTCATCAGAGAACGGAGAGCCTGCACAGGGGGACCCAGACCTCATTGTTTACCTGTCAATTCCGACTTCCTCGGAAACTTGCTCCACCGTGTCCCCTCCCAAAGGAGGGGCACTGAGGGGGAAGATGAGGAGAGGCCGGGACAATCTTCACTCCAGACACTTTTTGGAGGCGCTGGTGCCGGAGTATCCCCGGTCACATGACCGTGACCTCAGCCTGAATCTCTCTTTCTTTCTTCCGAGTCTGACTACTTCTCTTTGCTTCAAACACTTCAAAGACTTCTGTGCAGAGCCAAGGGGTTCAAACTTCACAGCATGGCCTCTGTGGGCTGGCCCTGCCCGAATCCAGCCTTCTCCCCGCCTCTCCTATACACTCGGAACTTCTTCGAACCCCCTCCTCTCCTCCTTGGAGTCAGGTCCCTTGAGGGCACGTTGTGGGAGTTCCTCAGCTGAGACTTTCCCAAAAACCGGAGGCTCAAGCAGGTGAGTGCCAGGGGTACCCTAATAGAGAGATGTCCAGATGTCCAAGCAGGGGAGCTCTTCTGCCCAAACGCACATCGTGCAGCACCCCAGTGCACAGACCAGAGCCAAGGGGGCTTTGTCTCAACCGGGCCTTTGTCTCTCCCTCACCCCCCACGTGCGGTAGCCCTTTGGGAGGGCAAGGAGCACAGCCTAAATACCACCGACCCAGTCCAGCTCCGCAAGTTTCCAGACAGCTAACGCTCGGGGTGGGAAAGTGGTTTGTCTGGGGCCTCAGAGCCAGCAGTAGGATCAGAGCCGGGGCTCCTGACTCCCAGCCTGGCCCTTCACTAATGGTTCGCTTTTCATCTATGCCATGCAACCCCTCTCGTTTCACACTTGAGACAACTGAGCCTCGAAGGCACGCGGTGATGTGTCCAGGATCATGCAGAAAGGCACGGCTGTGAGCAAAAGTCAAACCCCAACACCCAAGTTCCCGGCTGAAGGTGTGAAAACACTGAGCCTTGCTCCTGTATTCTGGAGTTGGCACCTTCAAATGCGGGTCTTCCTTCTCTGCCTGGACCCCTGCCCCATCCCTCGCGACAGACGGCAACCTT
Source organism: Panthera uncia (assembly GCF_023721935.1). Taxonomy (NCBI): domain Eukaryota; kingdom Metazoa; phylum Chordata; class Mammalia; order Carnivora; family Felidae; genus Panthera; species Panthera uncia. Next base: position 42,233 of record NW_026058243.1, read on the forward strand.
TGGCTCTTTGTGCCTCTGGTCCTCACCTTCCACTTCCCACTATGTTCCTAGATTCCTTTCTCTCACCAGTTCCTGCCCAGCTTGCAACTGGGAATTGTAGCAAACGATAAAAGCACACAAGGAAACTGATCAGGGAGGCACAGCACTTGTACCTGGAAAAATCTCCTAACCCCCAAGGTCCCTGCAGAGGAAACATGGGAGGGGGTGAGTGCCTGGACGAGGTCGAGCTGTCTCCCCCCCCCAACCCCCCGCCCCTGACAGGCCGCCGGTGCCACCTAGGGACGCAAAGAAGTGAGGTTCCAGGTCCACGTGGTTCTTTAAAGACTGCGAGCTGGGGTTGCAGACTCATTTTTTTTTCTTTGTTAAATGAGATGGAGCCAGTCTGTGCCCAAGATTGGACTTGGGCTCATACTTGATTGGCCCTCCTCACACCCCTGAGTGTGGAGAGGATTGCCCACGGCCGGTCCCCGGGCAACTCTGGGAGGAGCCCTCAACCATTCCAGGCAGTTCCTGGCCAAACAGCAGCACAGGTGACCAGAACTGTCTTCAGGACGGTGACTCCAGAGACACTGCAATCACCAGGTGGATGACCAGCGACTTAATCTGCTTGGGCTGCCATAACAGAATACCATAGACTTGGGGGCTTAAACAACAGACATTTATTTCTTACAGTGCTGGAGGTCGGGAAGTCCAAGTTCAAGGTGCTGGCAGATTCGGTTCCAGGTGACCCCCTCTCCCTGGCTTATAGATAACTGCTTTCTCACTGTGCACTCACATGGCCTTTCCTTAGGACAGGCAGGTAGACTCTCTCTTTCTCTCTCTCTCTCTCTTTTCCTCTTCTTCTAAAAACACTAATCCCACCACAGGGACCCTGCCCTCACGATTTCATCTAGACCCAATTACCTCCCAAGGGCCCCTCCAAATACTATCACATTGGATTTTAGGGCTTCAACTTATGAACTGGTGGGGGTGGGAGGTGCAAACATGGAGCCCATAACAACCAGGGTCCCAGGGATGCAGCCAGAGGTAGAGGAGGTGATAGCTAGAGGCCGATACCAAAGACCCAAAGCTTAGACACACTCCCTCAGCCGAGAGGAGCTGACCGGCTTTCCTTCCTTAGTCTCTCCCCCCACCCCCACCCCACATTCTGCTCTGCAGTAAACCCCACTCCCCACCGCCCCATTCAACAGCCTTTGCTATTTGCGGTGTTGGTTTACCGGAGAGATAAAGTGTGAGGTAGGGGCCTGAGTTAGCCTGCAGGGGGCTGTTTGTAGTCCCCCCCCCCCACCCCGGCTCCAAGCTCTTCCAGGGCGGCCACCTGGGACTAGGTAGGTGGTGACCGGCCCAGGGTACCTGGCAAAGGGAGTGAGAGTGCTGAAATCAGCACGCGCCCCGTGGGCTCAGAGCTAACTGAACACTGGCAACAGAGACAACCGGCTCCAAGCAAAGCGTGCTTATTCCAACTGGCCTGCCCGAAGAGGGTTGTCACAAAAGCTTCCCTGGGTTAGCCTTGGCCCCGATTTGACAAAAATCTCCCGCACACCCTTCAAAGAAGACCCCTCCTCCAGGGGGCAGCCTTTGGCCTCCGGAACCTCGCTGTCCCTCTGCCCACTGGCCCTCCACGCGGGAGCCGTTGCCTCCTCTTTGCTACTCTGTTCTTGCCTGGCTCCCTGAGCTAGACAGTTGGTAAAACTGCACACGCGAAGATGTCTTAATATTAAATATAATTAGGTATTATACCACATGCAGGGCTGTATGATTAGTGAAATATATGATCATTAGTTATTAGATTAATGTGTCTACTTGTGTAACTGAAAGCCATTTGCAAGCCGAAATGAAATAGCTCAATTTGCTGTAATTGACTGATCTCCCAGAGAGAGAGTCGTACATTTGCTTATGTACGAGGCGATTTCTTCAGATGTCGCCCCAGATGCAAGACAAAGACAGGCTCTCTCTGCGCCCCAAACCGCAGGGCTAGGCTGACCAGCTGGGCAGCAGTAGTCAGGTCACCCGCGGGCGCATTCAAGGGTTCGCGCTGAATCGAGGTGTCCGGGTCCGGCCCCAGTTTTTCTTTTTGCTGAAATGTTACCTTGCTCTAACTTCTCCAAGCGCCCTCAAGGGAACACTGGCGTCCCGCTGGTCAAAGACAAATTGAGCTGCCTGGTAGACACCGTACCCTGGCCCCCTCCCCATTTTTCTTCCTGTTTGTGTGTATATTGGTTTCCAGGACAACCGAGCTGCAACTAACGAATAAAAACGATTGCAAAGCACTCCACAAACAGAGGACACAAGTGGAATACTTATTATTGTGGTGCTGGTCTAATACTAACCAGATGCTAACGAGGGCGGCACAAGATTAAATTAAAAGTTGGCAAGCTGCTAGGCAGGGAGAGCTGGTTCACAGGGCAGGAGCCTGCCTGCTCCCCACTCCTCCCTTCCCTCCCACCGGCAGGTACTTCCTGGCCGCACGGGTGAGCGAGGCTTCGTCTTCCCACTGAAAAGGAGGCAGACCCGCATCCCCGAATGTGCCATCAGAAGGGAGCCCTCTGATTCCCCTGGCCAGCAAGGAGGAGTGACGAACAGGAAGCAATCACACGAGGGCCGAACTCCTCCAGCTCTCATTTGATCCTCACAGCTGCTTTTCAAATAAGTGATTTAGGTGGTAGTTCACCCCATTGTACAGATAAGAAAATCGAGGCAGAGGAAAGCCTAACTGTGGGGTCCTGGGCAAATTGTTTTCCTCTCCAGATCCCAGGGTCCTCGGGGGGGAGGGGGGGGAAATACGGTCTGCTCAGACTTCTAAGTGCTCTCATCGTAGCCAGAACAGCTAGTACCCTAATTTCTCTTCTAAAGATGTTTTCCCCTTTGTAGAGTGTTTAGTAATCAGTGCCTTGAAAACTCCTTAAGAGACCTTAACTAGAGGTTTCACTTGCAATTTTATTTATGAATCATGCAATCAATCAAATTAACAAGTATTTATTGAATAACTACTAGGAACTGAATATGCTGCTGCAGGAGAGTGGGGAACGGGGGAACAGAAGTCTAGGATGTGGCCCCCCCGGCTGCAGGGAGCATCTGACCGAGCCCCAAAGGCTGCCATACACGAGGGGCTTCAGAAAGACGCCAAGGAGAGTGTGTGCCAAGCGGAAGGGGCTCCCGTGCCCTGGAGAGAAGTCACCGGAGGCAAAAGAGGTCAGAAAAGGCCCTGGGAAAGCTGGGGAAAGTGGGAGGATTGAAAGGATTTGCTTCAAATTCCGAGTGGTGCACTTAAGATTTGTGGGGCGGGCTGTGCCTCCTTCTGCCCATCTTCTTGATGACACTTAGCACCGTCTGATATATTATTCATTGTATTTGTTTATTTGTTTTCTCCCAACTAGAAGTGCAAGCTCCACGGGGCTGAGATTTGGGACTGTTTTGGCCACTGCTCTGTCCTCAGAGCCTGGTACACAGTGGGTGCTCAATAAGTGATGGGTGAAAGCTTGAGGGGCTGGAAACTGCCCACCATCTTTCTCCACCTTGCCACTCTCTGGTGCTCATCGTCTCTTGCCAGACAACGGCAGGAATCGCCTCACAGGGTTCTCTTTCCAGAAACCCTGGACCGTTCACTTTCCCCGACTTGTATTCTTATTTTTTTTTTTCACGTTTATCCCTCAAGTTCATTCCAAATTCCTTGACAGTAAGGCTTAGTCTTCACATTCGGCTAACATTTGTTACCCACCTACTAGGTGTCAGGCACTGAGCTAGGTACTGAAAACCCAAACTGTGGTGAGAACAGTCATGGCCTCCACTCGGTCAAGTTGAATGATGGAGAAAGTCAGTAAAAAGACAGAAAGACAGTTGACCCTTAGAACAATAAGGAATAGAGATGCCATACAAGCACCTGAGGTTCAGATACCATGTCAAGGAGAAGTGGTATCTAACTGAAGCGTAGAGGATGCGGAAAAATTAGGGAAGCAAAGGATGGTCTGACCCAGGCCAGGAGACCATCATGGCAGAGACCATCATGGCAGAGACCATCATGGCAGAGACCATCATGAGCTGAACCCTTCAGGGACTGCCAAGTGCCCTAGGGGGCTGGAGGCTGGCGGCTGGGCAGGTGGCATGCGGGGGTGACAGTCACTCAGGCCAGGTAGACAGGTGTCCCAAATTACGGTACAGTCCCTGGGCTTAGCAAACTGTAGGCTGGCCTTCGGCTTTTAGTCCACTTCAGAGGTATTTTGAAAGCAAAAGACAGCCTGATCCAGGCTTTGGGAGGTGAAGGGAAGAAAATAAGTTGAGTTGAGCGTGAAGGGGAGGAGAGGAAGACCAAGTGAAAGACAGAGGAGGGTCATAGAGTCGAGGGAGGGATTTTATGGTTGCTGTTTTGTTGGGAAAGGACTGAACCCTTTGTATTGCTGAGGGGGAAGAAATGGGGCAAGGGCCAGTGTTTGACACACAGTTGTATCTTACACACAGTTGTATCTTCTCTGCCAGGGGTGTGACAGCCACTTTCCCCCTACCCTGCTAGAGAACTTGTCTTTGGCTCCTCAGAGAAAGGAAGCAAATGCAGTCCAGCCCCGTGTTCACTTCACATTGAAAGCCTTGGTCCGTCTGCCGAAATTACTGTATCTGCCTACGTAAGATGAGACTAGGGTCGAAGCCGTCTCTCTGGCTTCAGTCTCAGGAACTCAAGAACGAGCAAAGAAAAAAAAACCCAGACAACCTCTTTTGCAGGTTATATTTGAACACCAACCCTATTAATGAAGATGTTTGGGGTAACGGAGAACCCCACTGCTTGTTTTTCAGAGAGGAAAACTTTTTCCCAGAAGCACCCATCAAACCCCTGCCTTGACCAGACTGGATGACACAGCCATCCCAGCTGCAGAGGAGGCAGGGGAAGAGGCCTCCACAGCTGGTGTAGACCACTCACAATTCACTACACTGCTGCCCCCGGTGGAATTAGGGTCTGATGAGCAAAGAAGCAGAAGCGAAATGGCTGTTAGGTGAGCAACTCACAGGGTGTGCCTTGCCCCCGACATATATGTTAGTTGATATATCGAGGTGCTAATTACCAAGACCGTAAGTGGCAGCCACATGGGCCACCTCCCCTCACCGGAAATCAGCGCTGGAAGAGCAGTCACGGCAGAGACAGCACAGGGCCTTAGGTAAGGCACCAGACTGAGCTGCCTGGCTTCATTTCTGGCTGCCCCACCGACACATCGTGGGTCTTGGGCAAGTTAGTTAACCTCTGCATCTCAATTTCCCCATCTGAAAACAGGGCTGATAACTGTGTCTTCCTCCCCGGGTTGCTGTGAGAAGTGCGCTGAATTGTTTAAAGCCCTTAGAACAGAACACAGAAGAAGGATGGATTGGCTCAATGTTGACTAATGTTAACCATTTACCAATTCCCTCGAATGAACGAGGCACTTCAAATGCATCGTCTACAATTCTTAAGATAACCCGGCAAGATAGATACGCTGACGCCCATTTTGGAGATGAGAACACGGAGGTTCCGAGCGGTGAAATAACTTACCAAAAGTCATAATGCCAGAAAGCAGCAGAGCAAGGGTTTGGACCTGCCGAAGCCCAGAGCCCAGCTCTTTCCAAGAGGCCGTGCTCTCTCTTGTGGCCAAAGAACGGACGGAGCCCAGCCACAGGCTTCAGCTGTGGAATTTCCCTCTGGCTTTCTCCAGCCCGTGGCTTCAGATGGAAAACGTCAGCAGCCGTAGAAGCGACATCTGCCTCAGAAGGACCTCGAAAGCCAGGCCTCTGCATCCCTGTGACTTGTCGCTGACGTCCTCACAGGGGACGGAGGCACAGCCCTCCCCGTGCTGGCCGTTCCTGTCAGGCTGTGCGTTCTGGCCCCTCTCCGTCCTCGCCACTCTCCAGCCCATCTGTTTTGGGAAAGGTCTCTTGTGAGCTGTGGATGTGTGGGTGACACGCTGACCTCCTGGGTCTCAGAATTAGTCTCAGACTAGCTTTGTGTCTGGATACATGTGGGCGCACTGACCTCTGCCAACTGCCAAAAAGGGCTTCAGGTGAGTGGCCAGACATCCTCAGGTATGCCCAGCACTTCTGCAGCACTCCCACCACACAGACACACACACACGCACATAGACACGCCTGCACACAGACACACGTGCACACACGCATAGACACAGAGGACGCACACACAGATGTGCGCACAGACACACATGCACGCACAC
>NW_026058244.1:0-32164 GCF_023721935.1 Panthera uncia
AGAGATACAGACAGAGATAGACAGAGACAGAGAGACAGAGACAGAGACTGAGAGACAGACAGAGATAGAGACTCAGAGACAGAGACAGAGACCAAGAGACAGAGGGACAGAGATAGGAGATAGAAACAGAGACAGTGACAGAGACACAGAGATACATAGAGACAGAGACAGAGGGAGATGGAGAGATAAAGAGTGGAAGGAAAAAGGAAAAGCAGATTGTTCACACATGGTATCATCATAGAAATTAGGGGAAAATGAACAGGATAAAGAATCAATAATAAAGACAAGACATAAAGGATAACGTGGAAACCCGGAAGCATTGTGCACACGTGTTAGCAGAGGAAATAGCATGTAGCAAGTCTGTTGGATGCAAATACGACATCCAGAATCGGCTGCATCTCTGTGTCCCAGAACAAACACATGAAAACCTGTACAAATCTAACAACAGATGCGAACTTCGCGGAGACGCCGATAAGGCTCTAGCTTCTCGGCACCACCGCGCTGACGGAGCGTGAGCCTGGGCGGCTGGCGAAGACGGTGCCCGCGAGGACCAGTCAGCGCCCGTCCGGTTTTGCTGCAGGACGCGGCAAGCTGCTGCAAATTCGCGGGGACGCTCGCGGCACAGGACAGCCAGACGGAGCGGGTGGGGAGCTGTCCCCGTCGGAGCCGAGACGGAGGTGCTGGTGCAGGACAGACCGGCCGACGAGGGGCGGGCGGGGAGCGAGGCCAGACGCGTGATCCGACACGCAGAGGGCCTTCTCGGTGGAGGTCTCGGGAAAATCAGCCGTGGCTTAAGAAAAGAGTCTCGCGTCCGGGCAGAAATGCTGGGTAGAAGACGTACAGGAGCAAGCACGTAGGTCCCTAGGGGAGCAGGGCTTTCTGAAACAAGCCAGAAAAGGCAGAAGGCGTCAAGGCAGAGGCTGGTACATTGAGCAGCCGTGAACTGAAGAACGCGCTCATCGAGACACACGCAGGCTGCAGAGACCAGGCGCGGGGCCGGGACCAAGCGCTCACGTTCAGATGACGTCAAGGACGCCGAGCCGTCAACGAGGAAAACACCAAGGGCCCGGGAGCACACGCCGTTCAGCCTCATCGGTAACGACGGCCCCCAGGAGCAAGTCAGGACACAGGCAGTGTCACTCCCTACGGAGACCGAAGTCAGCAAAGACCAAGCGACTTCTCGCTCGGGGTCGTGGTACGAACGGCGGTATCGTCAGAGGGAGAGGGAGGAGCGGACCAGACCGAGGCTCGGCGGGAGCTGCCCCTCGAGCTGCCGGGGCACTTTCTTCCAGACCCTGAAGAACCAGCAGAGCCTCGCGTGGACCAGCGTGGCTTCCGCCTCCTGTAGTGAAGTCACCTCCCTGCGGTGCGTACCCACAAGTGCGGAACCGGACCCGTGGCCCCAGAAAACCGTTTCTCTTCCTTCTCAGTTAGGCCCGTCCTCGGGAAGAGTAATGCACCGTCCCCAGACTCCATTCCTGCCCCTCTGACTACACACGGGCTGCCCGCAGGGCCCTCGGAGGCCGGAGTCCGGAGCCGCCCTTGCTCCCAGCGCCCCCAGTGGAGAGACCCAGCGCGGGTTGTGAGAACTGTACCCTTTACCTCCTGATACCCTCGGCCGGCCTCTGCAGCCTGCGTGTGTCACCGGCCCCCGGTCGACCGTGGAGAGATGGGGCTACTTCCTTGTTGATCGGAGCGTCCCCTTCTCTGTGGGGCAAGTCGCGGGGAGGTGGATCTTAGGGTGGTGGGCACCCCAGCGGGCCGGGGCCTCGGGTGCTCCTGGGGAGCAGGCAGTGGACCACTCGCTGGGTGGGGCCGGGCCAGGGGGTCCGGGCGCTCTCCCATCTCCCCCCTGCACCGTGGGGCTGGGCTCATCGCGGTCCCTAAGGCCCGAGCCCTCCGACGGGCTAAGGCCGCGCGTCGTCAGGACAGAGGGAACAAACACGCCAGCCCACGTGCTCCTCCCTCCACCCGTGTCTACACGGCGGCCTGCCCTGCCCCCACCGCACCCCAGCACGGCCTCGCGCAGCCAGGCCTGCACCGCTCCAGCCCCCGGAGACATCCGGCAGAGTCCCCAGCCGCCGGCACCCTCCCAGGCAGCCGGCAGGGCAGCCCCCACTAGGGCCCGTGGCACACCACGCCAAGCCGCCTCCGGATGGGCGGTGGCTGGGGGGTGTGCCCACTGCTGTCTGCGGCCCCCCCCCCCCCCCCCCCCGCAGCGCAGGTAGTTCCACCAGGGCCTGGCCCTGAGCAGCTGTACGAGTCCAGGAGGGAGTGCGGTCAGCCTCTCCTCTCTGCGAGGGGCACCGGTCTGGGGGTCTGGCCTGCCTGCTCCCCTCACTCCATGGATCCAGCTAACCGTCAGAAGCAGGTTAGTTTGAGTCCGTTTGCTGTGCGGTTGGTGTTTCTGTCTTAGACGTACTCTGGAGAGGTGGGCCTCTGCTCCTTGCACAAGAGTGTTTCTTTATTTTTTTAAAGTTTATTTATTTTGAGAGAGAGAGAGAGAGAGAGAGTGTGTGTGTGTGGGAGGGGGGAGAGAGAGAGCACAAGCGCACACGGCAGGGGAGGGGCAGAGGGAGAGACAGAACCCCAAGCAGGCTCCGTGCCGTCAGCACAGAGCCCAACGTGGGGCTCGATCTCACAACCATGGGATCGTGACCTGAACTGATATCAAGGGTTGGACGCTTAGCCGACTGAGCCACCCAGGTGCCCCAAAAAGTACGCTTTTTGATGCCCGGGTCTGCAGCACCATGTGCGAACCCACGAACACAAACCCGTGAGCCAGCAAGACGGGCGCGCTGCTCTCCAGGACCTGCCAGCCTTCACCCAACAGGGTGTCCCGCAAGGGCGGCCCTCAGGGCCTCCAGGGCTGACAGCCTGTCCAGTGTCCATCTTCCTAGAGCCTTGGGAGGGGACCCCCTAGTGGGGCCGTGGGCCTTCTCCCCCACCCACCGCAGGTGGCATGCAGGGCTTGGGGGCGGCCCCTGGCCACGGGGTCGGCTCTCGGGGAGGCCTCACTGTGTCTCCGCAGTGTGGACCCTCTGCTTCTCTGCCTGCACCTGGACGTGTGTGCGCGTGTCCGTCCGCCTGTGGGCCAAGGTTGCCTCCATGTGCAACTTCTTACCTAAGACTGTAATGTTTATAATTTAGTGAACTCGTACCATGAGCCTTTCCAGGCAGGACCACAAAATTAGCAAAGTCCTTCGCACTATCTTCCTCCAAAAACTTTATTCATAAATCAAAGACACAAGGATTCATCACCCAGATGGTCCTGTCAGGACTAGCCCATCCAAGAGAATGCACTGCAAGACATATATAAAACTAGGTTTTCTAATAGTCACATTAAAACAAAAACAAAAACAAAAACGAGCGCCTGGGTGGCTCGGTTGAGCTTCCTACTTCAGCTCAGGTCATGATCTCATGGTCCAGGAGTTCAAGACCCACGCCGGGCTCTGTGCTGACAGGTCAGAGCCTGGAGCCTGCTTCTCATTCTGTGTCTCCCTCTCTCTCTCTGCCCCTCCCCTGCTGGCGCTCTGTCTCCCTCTCTTTCTCTCAAAAATAAACATAAAAATAAATAAATAAAAGCCCAAAAAGAAACAGATGTCGTTAACTTTAATAATATGTCATTTAAGCCAACGTACCCCAAATATAATTTTGGCCAAAATGTAACCGAAATGTAAAGTTGTTGCCAAGATGCTCTGCGTCCCTTGCCCTGCGCTGTGTCCTTCCACATGTCTGCGGAGGGCAGGTTTCAGGGGCCCCACAGGCCCGGCGGTTGGCGGCCACCAGCTGGACACCCAGGCCCAGACTTGCCACGTCACAGTCAGGTGCTGCCTTGCCCGAGTCAGCCCACGTCTGTCCTATATGGCCCTGGGTTGCAGGATGTGTGGGGTCCAGGGGCGGGGGGGGTATTGGGAGAGGGAAGGACACCTCGGGTCCCTGCACGTCTCCTGGGGGCCGAGCCCCTGACGTGCCTGAAAACCCGTGTGCCCTCCAGCCCCACCTGCAGTTGGAGGGGAAGCCGTGAGGGGGACAGGAGGTAGAAGGGTCACCACAGGATAGGGCGGGCACAGAAGGTAGGACCAGCCTGTCCTTTGGGAGCAAAGTCTCTGGCCCCCAGGTAACGGCAGAACCACCCCAGCTTCTCCCCAGACAGGGGTGGTGGTGGGGGTCCCGCGTCCTGGACCCTGTGAGAAGGATGGTCCTCACACTGTCCTCGTCCACACCAGAGGACTGAGGTCACAGGGAAACAGCCACTTTGAGTCTACGGAGACAGAGGGTCACTGGCACCCAGAAACTGGTAGAAACACCTAACGGTCATTTTCACGAGTTGACGAAGGCTGAGCAAGGACAGACTCCACATCTTCACGGTTTTGCCTCCAGGAACCACACCAGGTTCTCCTGGTGAGGATGCAAACAGCTCCACCTGAGAGGAGGGCTCGGTCCCCACGGTGACTGGTCCCCATCGGGGCAGGCCTGGGCTGAGTGTGGGACGCTGTGCCCTGGAGGAAAGGTCACAGATGCTGCCGAGGGAGGGCGTTTAGGGACGCCCAGAGCCAGAAGGGGAGACGACACGGCCTCTGAGCCCTGTGCCGAGGCCACCGGCAAGCGCAGCCTGTCTCTGGCCAAAAGAACACAAAGCCCATCAGAAAGGCCTTCCTCGCTCGGTGCCACTCACCCCGCACAAGTGTCCGGCTTTCAACGTGAGCCACAAGACACACTGCCATCTGGGAAACGCCACCATCAGACAAGACTCTACGAGACACAGCAGGGATTTTAGAATTTGGGGACTGGGATTTACTTTTTATTACTTTCATTTTTTAACAGTTTGGCAGAGAGAGGGAGAGAGAGAGAATCCCAAGCAGGTTCCGATCTGTCAGTGCAGAGCCCTACTCGGGGATCCATCCCACGAACCGTGAGATCGTGACCCGAGCCAAAATCAAGAGCCGGACGTTGATCCGATGGAGCCACCCAGGTGCCCCTGGGGCCTGGGATCTAAAATACCAGTGATGAGCGTGTGAGGGGCTCCGGCGGGAAAAGTAGGCGAAATCGGTCGCCTGGAGCAGGGAAGCCCCAGGACACCATGGACCCACACACGCGCAGCTAAGAATTCCAGGAGGAGGAGGGAAGAAGGGAGAGGACCCATTTGCCGTGAAAGTGCCTGGAATCTTCCAGAGTTAATGAGACTCAAACCACAAACCAGGAAGCGCGGGGCACCACCAGCAGAACGAACTCCCCCAGACAGACACCTCAGCAAATCCTACTCCAGCTGGAGAACGGGAGGTGGGGAGGACGCGTGAGCAGCCGTCGGACGAACATGTCAGCTTCCCTCCAGAAGCCAGGATGGGGACCCCCGCTCACCTCCCGAGCCCGTGGCTCCAGGCCTTCCCAGAGCGACCTCGCACACGTCCCAGAGCCCTCCTTGAGGACAACGGGGTCGGGAAACCACGACCAGAGGAGCCTGGGGAGACATGGCAGTAGGCCTGTGTCTGTTCGTGTGTGTCCGTCAGTCTGTCCATGTCTCTGTCTGTTTCTATGTGCGTCTGTCCGTGCCTGTATCTGTCTGTGTGTCTGTCCATGTCCACGTCCATGTGCGAGCCTCTGAGGAGGTGGAGGGCGTCTAGTCTGAAGGGCCCTCTTGCAGCCTTGGTTCAGAGGTTCAATTGTATGTAAGACCATACAATTGACGCAGGAACCATTTCCATTAAAACAATTTCCACGACACGTGGACAGAGCAAGGTCACGTCGAGGGTCATGCGGAGGCGCGCTCAGGTGCACGCGCTCCCGGTCGGGTCTGTGTCTGCTGTGCTTACGGCCTCCAAACAGCGTGTCTCCCCAAGCGAGCACTGGTGCTAAGTAGGCGACGTGGGTGCGTGCACTGGCCCCTTACCCCCCCCCCCCCCTCCGGCCCCCCCCCCCCCCGCCCCCGCAGGCATCCTCCCCACTGCACAGGAGAGCGCTGGAGTGCCACCGGAGGCGCTCCCTGTGGTTGCACTTGACTTAAAGCTCCGAGTCGGTCTGCCCGGTCTCTCCCTGCGATGAATCACTGAATCACGGGCCGCCAGACACAGTCACACCCGGCCTGACAGCCCCATGTGGAAGCAGGCCTGGGGCCAAGTGGCTTAATGCTTAACGTCTGGGCCCCGATGCCGCCTTGCAGGCGAGCGGTCTTGCCGGTGGCCTGGGGCGCTCGGGCGGGACCGGGCCCACCCCACTTCCCTGCGGGCCGATGAGGCTACGTGGCCCATGTCCTCAGATGACCCCTGCCTCAGCCACCAGCCGTGCTGTCCTCCCTCCCCCGCCCCCCGACCACTTTCTGGCCTCAAATCCCTGAGGGGCACCTTGGTGATGGATAGATGGAGGCGTCATGACCTCAGCACCAGCAGCAGAGGAAACCCTAAGCAGGCGAATGACCCTGAACAAACGGAGACTTCGAGCAAAAGGCAAAAGTGTCTGGACTCCAGGAGGCGTCACCCCCAAGCGGCCGCTGGAGCGCTTGTCCGAGGGGAGCTTCCAAGCTGACGATTAAGCGCGTGACGAGGACAGTAACCAAGCTCCGAGACGAGGGAGAGTGGCTACGGAGAACGAGTGGGACACATCGGGAGAAAACAAAACACACGGGGGCTGGAGTACAGAGTGCGACGCGGGCCAGGGGCACCTGGAGGCCGTGGAGGCGGCGCCTGGGAGGGACGGGGGCCCAGGGGAGCACTCACAGCCGTGGGGGTGTGTGGGGGCGAGTCGGCGCCCACACCTGGGGCCATGGGACAGAGCAGACCAGCAAATGGAAAACAAGTTCAGAGTTTCCAGAATTACAGAATGACGAGACTGTCCCCGCCTGCGGCCACCATCCTGAAGTCTGAGGGCACAGACCAGCGAGGAGGTCCAGATGACCGGGAGGGGTGCTCAGGCGGCCAGGTCTCTGAGCCCCACGTTCGGGGTCACAGAGCCCCTGTCTGAGAGCGCGTGGTGGGAGGGGGCGCAGGCGGTGACAAGTTCAGAGTCGGCAGGAGGAGTCAGGGCAACAGGAAGGACAGACAAAGAACTCGCAGACCAGCCCACGGAAATGCACTCGAGGCAGGGGACGGCACCGAGACGAAGGGAGGAAAGACACAGGGACACGTGTGGAAGTGGAAGGCGGAGCGGCCACTGGACTTGGACACGGAGTAGGGCTGCACACCTCCTCCGGGGGCGGTTTTAGACACGTCTGCCCGGAGAGGGACAGGAAAGGGTGCCGCTCCTTCCGTTGTCGCTCAAAATTCCTCAGCGCAAGGGACACTGGAAATGCTGGCCGGGAACCGGAGGTTTCGAGGGTCGCGGCCAGAGGGTGGCTGGCATGGGCAAAGAGGCCCCGCTCCGTGGGCTGCGCCCCCACACTGGCCTGAGACCCTCGCCGGGTCACTCCATGTCTGTCACTCACTAGCAGGAGATGACACGGAGGTATGTGAGTGGGGTTTGTGCGGGGAATAAAAGGACACAAAGAGAGGACATGGTCGGCAAGGAGCCCAGGCATGTTAGGGTGTTCTTTCTGAAATATCCCATTGTGACCATCCTCGAGGCCACTGTCCCCTCGTTTGGATGATGCATTTGGGCTGAGCCACAGGAACAGAGACTCGCCGCACCAGCCAGAGGGGGGCCAGATGGGGCCATACAGGGGTCCGACGGAGACCAGACAGGGGTCAGATAGGGGCAATCCGGGGGCTGGTGGGGGTCAGACAGGGGTTAAGCAGGCGCCAGATAGGGGCCATACAGAGGCTGGTGGGGGTGAGACGGGGGCTGAGGGATCAAGTGGGGGCCAGGTGGGGGTCAGATGGGGACAGGGGTCAGACAGGGGCCAGATGGGGGCCAGACGGGCTGGTGGGGGTGAGACGGGGGTCAGACTAGGCCGGACCGTCGGGATGTGCACAGATCCCAGGACCCCTGGTCTGTCCCTGAGGGTCTGGGAGCACCGACTGCCTAAGGTTCTAGGCGACTAACGGGCTTGTGCCGAGCAAACCAGGCGTCGACTCCAATTTCTCACGGTGACGAGACAGGGTCGTTACCCACACACAACCGACAGCTCGTCACCCGCTGAGGTTGAAGTGGCGGGTGCCAAACTTACTTGTCACACTAAATAAATGTGCAGCCACCGGTTTCCCAGCAGAGGAAACTGGAAAATACACCAACTCTGGGTTGATTTCGGAACAAAGAGAGGGCCGGACCCGGTGTCGTGCTCCACTGTTCCTGCTAAAAGTCCGTCTCTTCGATCAGATGTGGGCATGGTTTCCCCATCTGTGCATCCCACTTAAGCAACAGGTCCTCCCTCCCTTTCATTCCAAAAATTAGGCCAAATAAAACCTAGCCAGACTGCCAGTTGTTCACCAAAAGGGAAATAAAAGAAGTCATGTGTCAGCAGAAAATATAATAACTGTTATAGGCCAGTGGGTGGGGCAGGATCCCACCCCTACATCGTGTCCCACACCCAAGGTGTTAGCGGCAGGTGCCCAAAGCCCAGGGTAAGACAAACTAGGCCCTGGGGCCCTGGGTGGCTCAGGGGTTCAGCATCCCACTTCAGCTCAGGTCACGATCTCTCTGTTTGTGAGTTTAAGCCCCACATCGGGCTCGCTGCTGTCAGTGCGGGGCCCGCTTCAGATCTTCTGTCCCCCTCTCTCTCTGCCCCTCCCCTACTCGCTCGCTCTCTCGAAAATAAACAAAAAACTAGGCCCTGCCAGGCGCTCGGCTTTAGCTCACTTTGTCGTAGCCACTCAAAGAACGTGTTCCTTCCCCAATCACAGGTGAACATGCTCACAAGTGAAGACAATCACAGGTGGACGTGGTCACAGGTGAGTAAGATCACAGGTGAACATAGCTATAGATGGAGGTGCTCACAGGGGAAGGGTCTGTGTCGTCCGGCTCCCTGGGCACCGGGAGGAAGCGTGATGTGCAAACATGAAATTGGGGTGGCCTTGACGAGAGCGAGCACCCACGGATGACACGAATGCAAGCTCAAACTCCACACGCAGAGCTAACTCAGGATGTCGCTGATCTTAGTCTCTTTCTAGCCCCAAACACAGCTGGTTCTGCTGACATGGGCATAAATTACATGGGTCAGGATGGCAGGAGAAATTAAGATAGCCCAAAGCGGGTGCTTGGCTTAAGCACAGATCTTTAAAATTCACAAATCAATGTAAAATAACATCCGGTTTGAAAGACTCACCATGGTGGCTAAACCAGGCCAGCTCTGGGAGAAGTGAGGCTCCAGCTCCGGGAAAGGAATCACGGGGGAGGGGACACCGCAGGGACAGAAGTGGGGGAGAGGCGGACACCGGCAGCACCACCTGAGAGCCAGTGAGGGCTGCTCTGTGCCTGAGGCCATGCTGTCCCCGGTTCCCCGGGCTCTGTGGCCACACCGGAGGGGGGCGGGGGAGGGAGTGGGTGGCCGCGGGGTCGACGGCTGGCATCCCCTCCAGATGTCCCTCGCCCTCGTCGTGGAGTCGCGTGCAGCAGCCAAGGCCAGAGACCAGGGGCAGCGCACCGGCACAGGCTGCCTCTTCGAGCACAGGTGCGTCCTCTCCCTGGGCCTCGGTGGCCCCCCGGCCGGGCGAAGGGCAAAGCCAACACCCGTCTCAGGGAACCGAATCCAGCATGCCTTTTGCAGGCGGTTCCAAGTAAAGGTGTCACCTAATTTCCATTCCAGGTGCCAGCAGCCTGGTTTTGCCTTTCACAGGGCTGCTTAGCGGCTCCGGGCAACTGGGAGCGAACGGGTCAGCCCAGCCGCCAGGACTCCCCGAGTCAGGATCACAAGCCTACGTGTGGACGAGGAGCTGCTGGCCTACGCAGTCTCTCGGGGACCGGCCGGCGACGCCGCAGCAGGGTCCTGGTGCTGCTGGGCTTGTCTCCCCGCCACCCCTCCGCCAGCACAGGGAGAGCAAGGGGTCACACGTGCCCAGGACCCGGGCCGAGTGGAGCAGCGGCGTCCAGCTGTAGGCACCTCGGCAAGTGCCAGCAAATGGCCCTCATTTTCTGAAAAACTCAAAAAGAACAAAAAACAAAACTACCTTAGAGCAATTGCTAATCCCAACCCCAGCGGTTGAAAGCAGACCTCCTTTCCTGTACTGTCTCGGGGAGACTAAAGAAATCTCTGGAACAAGTCCGACTCGGCGGCACAACTGAGCACCATCTCCTTGCACAGCCCTCCGCCAGTCCGGCGGGGAAACGCCACGGGAAGAAACGCTCACGGCGATCTTCCCAGGTGACTGCAAAGAAAAGTGAAGCGGGAAAGACAAGTCTGTGCCTCAAACCAGCAACAGAGACTAGGTCAGGACCCACGGATTCACAGATGCCACCCCACACGCTCTCTTTCCCGGGAAACCACCGCCGAGTGAAGAAAACCACTAAGAATAAAACAAGGTGTGCAGTACCGAGGCTCTGGGACACAGGTGTCCACAAAGCAGAACTCAGGACGTAGAAGAAGGGTTCCAACCATCAGTGACAAGTCAGGGGGCACAGAAGGAGTACTTTCTTTCACGTACGCCATGTCAGG
Source organism: Panthera uncia (assembly GCF_023721935.1). Lineage (NCBI taxonomy): Eukaryota > Metazoa > Chordata > Mammalia > Carnivora > Felidae > Panthera > Panthera uncia. Next base: position 10,520 of record NW_026058244.1, read on the forward strand.
TGACAGGGAAGGGACCATTCCTGATGTGTGTGAAAACGTAGGTGACGAAAGAGATCGCTGGTTGCACGTGGTGACTCGGTAGATAAGGAAGGGACACTTCCAGTCAGAAATACCTCAGATGGTCGAGAAGGATAGTTCATGGTTACAAATGGTAATGAAAGTAACAGAGAAGGACTTTCTGGTCATACATTGTGACCCAGGTGACAGGAAAGGCTCCAGTGGTAAGTGGTAAATCGGTGGACAGAGAAAGGTTCCTAGTCATTAATGACAGCTTGGGGGTTAGAAAAAGATGGTTTCCATTCATAAGCAACAACACATGTGACAGAATAATACTGTTCCAGTGATGAATGGTAGCTCAGCCAGCAGGGAGAGAAGGTTCTGGTCAAAAATGATCATTCAGTTTTGATAGAGAAAGAATGATTTCAGTCATAAATAACTCAGGTGACACAGACAGACGTTCCCAGGGATAAAGCTTCAAGGCTTTCAGCCCCAGATTAGAAGTCAGATAACGGACGGTGAGTGTTTCCAGGGACAAACCACTGGTAAGTGGCAGGTAAGTGATCAGAGGTGATGGAGTCAGAAAGACTTCCTGTCAAACATGAGAGCACAGGCGACAGGTATTGGAATGTTCCTGTCATAAGCCGTAATTCACACAACAGCAAAAGGTTTCAAGTGGTAAGTCCCGTGATGGAGAAAGTTTCTGGTCATAACCGATCATTCCGATGACAGAGGAAGGCTTCTAGTGCAAAGGAATAACTCAGCAGAGGCAACTCCAGCTTCCAGTCATCAAGTATGCCTCAAGGTGGTGACAAGAAAGACCGCCAGTCACAAGCGATAACTCGCATGACAGGGAAGGAAAGGCTTCCAGTTGTAAATGATGCGCGAGTGGTACGGGAAGGAGCCCAGGCGCTAGTCATGGCTCAGGTGGCGGAGAAACACGGACTTCATCGTAAGTGACAACTCATGTAGGGGAGAAGTGCATTGTCAACCTGAACTGTAAATTCAGCAGACACACAACAGTATTCGGGTGACAGAGAATGAGGATTTCCAGGCATAACTGATAAATCACGGAGGAAAAAAAGGTGTCTGATCGTAAAGGATAAGCCAGGTGGTAAAGACAGATAGTAGCCAGTCATGGATCATAACTCACGTAATACTGAGAGAGGACATTCAGCCAAAAACACCTCAGGAAAAGAGAAAAAAGTTTCCAGAAATAAATGTTCAGTAAGTTGATAGGGAAGGACATGTTCCATCGTAAATGGTGACTCAAAATGGTAGACTAGGGTGGGTTTCAGTCATAAACTATAACTTAGGGGATACAGAAAGAATCCAATCTTAAATCCAACCCAAAAGCAACGGAGTTTCGCCATAAAGGATAATTAGGAGACACGGAAGGAAGAATTCCACTCAAAAATGACAACCAGGGTCATGGAAAGTTCTCCAGTCTTAAACGGTAGTTCAGATGGCAGTGAAGAAGGGAAGGGTTTGCGATGGTGACTGACAGCTCATGTGATCAGCCACGAAGGTTTCCCGCCGCAGGTGGTAAGTCCAGGTGCCGATATGTTTAGGAGACAGGGCAGGAGGACACCTGTCACAAATGACGACATACAGACAGAATGCGATCCATTACTGACAACTCGTGTGGTAGAAGAGGAAGGATCCCAATCAAAAAATAACTCACGTGACAGAGGAAACAGCTTTCTGTGAATGGTAACTCATCTAATAGAGAAAGGTTTCCAGTCCTAAGTGAGAACTCACGTGATAGAGATTACATTTGTGGTAAGTTGGGTCTGGGTGTCTGTGGGGTGCGGGGACAAGAAGCACGAGGGAACGTGGCGCTCACGCCGCTCACTGTGCCGAGAGATGACCTCTGCCTCTGCTTGAGTTTCCCGCCAGCATCCACGAAACGTGTCTGCTCTTAACTGACCCCTGGAATGGTTCAAGGGACCAGTCCTTTCTCCCGACAGGGGGCTCCACCAACAGGCCGTCTTTGCTCCAGTGGCCTGGTTGGCTGATAGAGTCCAAACTGCTGGGTCTGCTTGGCCATCTGAAGGCTCCCAGGCCCAATCCGGCTTCCTCTCTGGTTGGGGCCCCTACAGCCTGGCGGGGAAGGTGCTCAGGCGGCAGGGACCGAGGAGGCTGACCGTCACCGCACCCGAGCTGTGGGGGGTGTGCCGGCCAGAGAGGTACGTGAAGTGCTCGGGGGAATGACAAATGCAAGGACGGTGGCACCGGGTGGTTGTGACTATGATGTGAGGACATCCTGCAGAGAAGGAAAAGCTGAGGCCAGCGGACAATGAGTGGAGAGGAGTGTGAGGGCCAGAGAGGCTCCAGACGCTCAGAGAAACACAGCTCATGCAGCAGAAAAGCGGAGAGTTCGGTGGTCCAGCACCCGGACACAAGGTGGTCGAGTGCCCCCAGGGGATCCCAGACCACGACCCAGGCACAGACACCTGTGTGAATGGGTCCCGAATCTAACTCCCCAGACCCGTGGACCTTCTGAGCCCGCAGAAGTGGCCCCCGAACTAGGGCTAAAGAGCACAACCTACCTGGGGACGTGCCGGGTCCCCAGGACTGAGCTGTAGAGGGAGCACCAGGGCCACAGCCCAGGGTGGCACCGAGGGAGCCGGAGGGGAAGATCTGTGAGCGTTCAGGACTTCAGGCGCTTTCTTGGGACACGGGGTCAGATTTCCCGGCCAAGACCCAAGGGATGAGTAAACCGGCCACTCAGGGGCCCTTGGAGGCCTAAAGACAGATGTGGCCACGTGGGGCCATGGCAGCCAAGGAAGGGGTGGCTGGGTCGGCAGGCCTGTGACGGCAGGGGCCAGGCAGCCGTGGGGGAGAGCTCACCAGAGCCACCTGCTTTTCCCTGCTGTGTGCGTTGGGAATGAAGCAACACGCTTAACATCGGGTCCCTGCCCAGTGGTGAGAGCCATGCCAGTGGGGAGAGCAGGGGGCAATCTTGGAACTGACCCCCCACGACGGTCTCCCAAAACCAACACCAGGTGGGAAAGGGTTCAGGGGTGTGCCCTTCCCACCTCTGCTCACTCTCCGCCTGGTCCCGTGGAAACCGGGACGCAGTGATGACCGTGGGCTCCCTCAGACATGGCTCAGAGGTGGCCCTCCTGGCCCCAGTCCCCACACCTCTGCTGCTGAGGCACGGTCTCGTGGCTACAGCGGTCCGTGGCTCATGCCCGCTGATTTGGAGGACTCAGAAAAGGGGCCCAGAAGGCGGTCACACACACACTGCCCTGCCTACAGGTGACCTCTCTCTCAGTTTAATCTCACGGCCCCTCCGGGCTTCCGGGGACAACGCTCGGCGTTTCGCCCATGAGGAGTGGACTGCCCACCCCAGGAGCGCAGCTCTGTTTGCCCCTCGGACCCGCCCCTTGTGGGCAGGACGGCCCTGAGCCAGCGGGGTGTCTAGCGATGCCCGGCGACGTGCACCTGGGAGGTTTTGGCTGCTACCCACACAGTGCCCCCGACACAGCCCGTACCAGGGGACGAGCCCAGGACCCGTGTCCTCTGTCTCGGGGCCCATGTATGACCCCCTCCTCACACTTTGGCCCACCCATCTCCAGCAGGCCCCTCCGGATGGCCAAGTGGGTGCGATGGCCCACGGCCCTTCTCCTACACACGCCTAGAGAACTAGGTTCCGAGGAGGAATGAGAAGCTGGGAACACTCATGCCCCGCTGCCCCCTCCCCTGCACGGAAGTTCATACTCACGCACAGCCCCAGGCTCAGACATGCACATGGACACACGCGGCACGTGGGGAAGACAGAAGGGACCGCAGAGCCTAAGAGGGACACGTGGCAGGGTTGGTGGCCTTCGCTGACCACGCTGTCCACCCCGGGGCGCCGGCTGAGCCCCGGCACCCCCTCCTGTGCCACCACCCGGGGCAGCGCCACCCTCTAGGGGCCCTTGGGCGGATGCATCAGATGCACCCACAGAACCTCTGGAACCCACCTTCTGGGAAACTGGTCTTGGTCTGGTGGCCTCCCGCGCTTAGATCTCGTTTTCTGCCCGCAGGGTCTGGCTCTGGAGCCCCTGCCCCCGCCGTCCCCAGTCCCTCGGGCTTCCCTTCCCCCTGCCTGTCTCCCTTACCCTGTCTTTCCCCCCATCTGCCCCGGCCCAGCCCCTGTCTCCTTCCTTCCATCCAGGCACCTGGACACCAGGCATTTCAGCAAAGTCGAGATGAGGTTGTCTCAGGGTCCCCCACTCCTAGAGCACGGTGCGCCCCTCTTCTCCTGACCCCGGTGCCCACAGACACCGCTTTTACCCCCTTCAGGGCTTGAGGAGGCCAGAGCCAGGCTCCAGGTTCCAGATGCGGCTCTTGGTGTCATTCCCATAAATGGTCACAGTCCCTTTTGACACCTCAAGGCATGAAACAGGCTAAAAGCTACATAATCACGGGAATGTCTCAATAGAATCCACATCGTCGGAGTGGAGACTCAACATGAAAAGTTCTGGTGGAATACGCTTTAATACTTAAAAAGCTCTGTAACAAAAGCCAACGTGGTCTTCAAAACGTGTACAAAACATGAGCGTGAAATCGATTTGAGCGTCAGGTAAGCGCAAAGCACATCCTGTGAGGTGCGCCAAGTTCCGGCCAGCTTGCCGTAGCGGGTGACGTGCCACCGCGCGCAGCCGCAACGCTACTGCAAAACGACGGGCAGGAAACCGCGCGACGCCGCCTGTCCTGGGGCCGAGCTGCGTGGCACACACTCACCCGATCCCCAAACTGCACCTTTCTCACAAATAGCACCTTTGTGCGAAGCCCACTCTTCCTGAATTGTTTTCTCCATTTCTAGAACATAAGAATAGGTTTTCTCTTTTTACTCATTAGTCTCTGAACCGTTTGCACCAAATAAAAGAGGCTCAGGTCAGAGAGCAAAGGCCACCTCATATTTCAGTGACCCAGATGTTTTTAACACTGGGATTACATTCTTATTTAAGACAATGTAGTTTTTTCTTTTGCTTCTTAAAGCCTGTGTTCATGGCCTATTTTAAACCAATTTTGTCAGCATTTTGCATCTGTCTAGAGGCAGGATGGAGTGAGCACACCTAGAGAGCAGAACTTGAATCATCTTTTGAAACAGTGAAAATGACAGGCCGATTCGTCTTAAAAACACGTCACATACGACACACTGCTTTGAACACCACTCAGCCTCGTGGGCTTCCGGCCCGGGCAGAGCGTTCGGAGACTTCTGGGCAGCGACGTCACCTGCCGACTGTGCCCACGATCACGGTGGGGTCCGGATCAGACGCAAGACGAGAGCTGCTTCTTCTCTTCGAACTGCTTGTCCACTGCCAGAGACAGGGCTCGAAGGAAGCCCTCGATGGTGACAGTGGGGGCCTGGAAGCAGACACGGGTACATGGGCCGGTCGTGCCCCCGGTGGGGCTGCTGGCCGGCACCCCCAGTATGGGGCAGGGCAGGGGACTCCGAGGTCCTGCTCCGCGCGAGTCCATGGAGGGCCCAGTGTGAGCAGAGGTGTGTGAGATGCCCGCAGGCCACCTCCTTGCTTCAGAGGCACCGAGGCCCTCCCGCCCAGAAGCCCATCGCTTAGGCATGGAGGTGAGTCAGATCCGTAACGGTGTTACGTGCAACTCCCCGCGAGGCCAGGCCCCGCCACACAGAGTGGTGGTGGGGGGCACAGAGCGCTCAGAGGCAGGGGCGGCCACGGCGGACTCACCTGGACATACAGCGCATGAGCCAGAAAAGGGAGCTTTCTCAGGACGCGGCCGCTGAGACCCTCGCTCTTCCTGCGAACAGAACCACGCTTGGGGACGGTTTCCCTCATCTCCGAAAGTCCCCTCCCCTATAGCTGGCCTCAAGGTGGGCTGGTGGCCCCTGGTCCTCAGCTCCTGCCCCAGGCGGGACACGATGCTTGCCGCCCTGAGCTGCTAGCCGCCCAGGAGAGGCACACACGACATGGTGGGCACGCGGCCAGTGGCACGGATCCCGAGGAAACCAGGCTGGTCCCCATCGACTATTTTTGTCCAAGTGTCAGAACTGCCCTCTTCTGCCTCATCTTGACCAGTTTCAATCTCTTCAAGAGATAACCCGAAATATAGTTTCTTCAGGCTATCCCTTTGTTCAAAAGCTTCCACAAGCCTCACGGCTTCAGGATGAAGTTCAAACTCTGGTCACAACGTGGCCTCTGGGCCGCCAGCACCACCACCTGATCTCTGCCGTACAGCCCACAGGAAGTCCCCCACGGCCTTCCCCAGTTCTCTCCAGTTTGTCCAAATTCTAACTGTCCTTCACTCCACTGCAACTGTGCTCCACTCCATCTCCCCACCTTCCCTTCCTGCCACCCTGGTCACCAAAGCCATGTGGGAGGTCGACCACGCTGCCAGCCACAGGCCCCCAGCACGCGTGCAGCCACTGGCGCTCAGGGGCCGAGCGCTCCCTCCTGACGCCTAGGGCTGCCGGGCCGCGTGCTTTCTCTGACTTCCCGAAGCACCAAGCACAGACCCTTGCCGCTGTGTTCTCTGCTTACTCAGACAGAAGCTTCCACTTTTTCCTTCTCGTCGATTCGTAAAAATTTAACAAATGCCGTTTAAGAAATCAGGACTACGTCACGAGAGCCTCATCTGGATATCTATCTTTTCAGAGAGAAACACAGCACTGCTTTTTACTTTCTAACGGTGCCTGTGGGAGGGTGGCGGACCTCTACGCTCTGGCCCAGGAGCCTGGGGCCAGGGCGGTCGGGCGCTCTCAAAGCTCTCCCAGCGCCCGTGTGACAGACGCTTCGGGGTCCCAGTCCCTGTCCTCTGACCCCAAACCACGACCCTAGGCTGCTACAGTCAGCTACAACCGCCCCTGACCACAACAAATGCACTTTTCTAGGTTATAAAGATGAAGGCAGTGCACACCTTGAAATTTCACTCAAAAGGAGACTCAACCTTGACACGTTGTTTTCAATGAAGCCAATCATCTCCAGCTCCCGGAGGGTCAGCAGCTGCTGGCGAGGGTATATGATCTGACGCTGGAGACAGACACAGGGCGTCACGGCGCGGTTCACGGGCAGAGTGCACACTGTCGGCCACGCGGCAGCAGCCCGTTTCTCAGAAACATGCCCTCCCCCAGAAAGGCGAGCACGGCCACGCCAGGACGCAGGCCGCTCCCCTCTCGCTCACACGCACGTCCCCGCTCCTTCGAACGCAGGTGAGAGTACGGGTGACAGGACACGTCTCGGAGACTAGTGGGGACCCAGCCTCTTCTGTGCTTTTGATCAAGACGTGTCTTCACTACGTGTCAGGGCAGAGAGGGACTCGGAGGGGCTGAGGCCAGCCCGGTATTGGGTTTCAAAGGCGTATCACAACCCAGGGAAGCAGAGTCGAGCTCAGGAATCAGGACTTGGCCTGCCTTTCAAGGGCGGGGGGGGGGGGGGGCCTTTTTTTTTTTTTAGTATTTATTTGAGGGAGAGGGAGAGGGAAAGAGAGAGAGAGACAGACAGACAGACACACAGAATCCGAAGGAGGCTCCGGGCTCCTAGCTGACGGCACAGAGCCCGACGCGGGGCTCGAACCCGCAAACCATGAGATCATGACCTGAGCCGCGCAGGCGCCCCTTCATTTGTTATTTTTAAGACAAGACCGTTGTGTGGCAGGTGGCACAGCCTGACCCTGGATCTGGACTTCATTCCCTTGTGAGCCACGTGGCTGTACACGGGAGGCACTCTGCCAAGAAGCGGCACCTGACAGGGCGCCCAGGGACCAGCACTGAACGACTTCTAACGTGAACTGCTCTGACTTAGTGACCAGGAGAGAACGGAGAACAAACAGCTTTGTCCGCACGTTTTGGAGGTCTGGTGAAGGCTGTGAGTAAATTTAAGCAACAGGTTTATGCCAGGAGTGTTCTCACCTTCCTGAGCCTCCCTGGGTCCCTGCAGCCTCCCCGGGACTGCCCCCCGCTGCCCCTCCGGGTGCACGCGACAACCGCGGGCTCCTGATGGAGTGGGCCAGGCACACGCCGACAGCCTTCAGGACTGGCCAAATTTCCACTCCGTCATCGGAATGGCTTAACTTCCTGCAAACCGGTTGAGAACCCCTGTCCCACACGCTCAGCTTCTAGAAAAAGTTCGTACGTTAACTGGCGAAACATCTCCCGGATGCGCGGCACAAGTAGGAGCGTGACCACCGTCGGGATCCCATCACGCTGACTTCTCGGCACCGACACTTTCCGGAGCTCACCTGGGACCTCAGGTCAAGGCTCCCCGGGGCCGCCACTTTCTCCGTGCCGCAGCAAAGTGGGACGGGGTGCACACGCCAGACCAGCCCTCCCATCCCTGTCAGGGGCTGTGTGATCCCCGCCGAAGCTCTGTGGCGCCGGGCTGGGGGTCGATCCCACCCCCGCCATCCTGTTACGACAACGTCACGCCAACGATCACCACGTAAATCCCCGTCCGTCGGTTGGCTCGGTTACTGCCTATCTCCCAGAATCAGGGTTCAGGAACGCTCCCCTGGGGGAAGGGACTGCCTGCCTCGGGCCTGCTGTGCCCAGTGCCCTGGACTCCTAACACCAGGTTCTGCCTAGAGTGATTTACACCAGGCCCACTGGGAGCGCGCTACCTCGCCCACTGCTGTTGTGCTCACTGCTCACTAGAACACGGGACTGAAGGGACGTTAATGCCGTAGCTAATGATACACTGTGAACGGCAACCCGGGCAGGATGACCCCTCTGTGAACTATGACCTCCAGTCAGGAGGACGTCCCTGTGAACCGTGACCTCCAGTCAGATGACATCCCTGTGAACTGTGGCCTCCAGTCAGGTCTCCCTACGAACTAGGACGTGTCCGGCAGGTTTCCACGCCCCTCCCGGCAGATCGATAGATCACATGATCACAATCATCATTTTGCACTAAAAGAGCAAAAATATAAAGTCGGTGGCCGTAATTTCTTTTTTTTTTTAACTTTTTTTTACATTTATTTATTTTTGAGAAACAGAGTGAGACAAAGCGTGAGAGGAGGAGGGGCAGAGAGAGAAGGAGACACAGAATCCAAAGCAGGCTCCAGGCTCTGAGCAAGCGGTCAGCACAGAGCCCGATGCGGGGCTCGAACCCACGAACCGTGAGATCATGACCTGAGCCCGAGTCGGACGCTCAACTGACTGAGCCACCCGGGCATCCCAATAGTTTCAACTACCAGCTCAACCTACGAAACACACCAACTGCAGTTTTCGACCTAAGATGGTTAATACCACGTTCAAGTAACTCATCCCGTCTCGGAATTGGCCACTAAGGACACACGAGAAGCCCGGTTGGAAGCAAAAACGCCCCGTACCTTCATCAGTTCTTCCAGACAGGAGAGGTAGATTTTGAAGATGGCTGCTGCAGAGGGCGGTCCGATGTACTGCCTGATGTCAGCCCTGTCCACGAAGGCCACGTCGATCCTCTCCGTGATGTTGGAAGTGGTCAGAATCACCACGTTGCAGTGCCTGGAGGCAGAGGAGTGAGCGCCAGTCGGCCGGTGCCTAGTGATTCCATCACCGCCCCCCCCACCCCCGTCCTCGAAGGTTCAGGATTCAGCCAGCGTCTCAGCCGGCTGCACCCCACGTCCCACACCTGGCCTAGGAGGCCTCCTGAGGCCCACACCTGAGTGCCTGCCGGGCCCCCAACTCCCACCAGGCTCTCTTGGATTCAACACAGGGCGCCAAGGAGAGGTTGCTCCTGTCTTCCAGCAGGTTGTCCCAGACCCCCGCTTGACTGTTCCCTCTCTTCCATCAACCGTGGCATGACGAAACTCTCACTTTTTCTTTTTTCTTCCTCCCCCCGCCCCCAATTTTATTTTTATCTCTAGAGACAGGGAAAGTGTGTATGTGCAGGGCGGGGGGGGTGAGGGGGGATAGAGAGAGGGAGGGAGGGAGGGAGGGAGGGAGGGAGAGATAGAGATAGAGATAGAGAGAGAGAGAGAGAGAGAGAGAGAGAGAGAGAGAAAATCCCAAGCAGGCTCCATGCTCAGCTTGGAGCCCAGTGCAGGGCTTGATCCCACGACCCGAGCCAGTATCAAAAGTCAGACACTTAACCGCCTGAGCCACCCAAGCACCCCCGGAGCTCTCACTTTGTGTGCAGCGCCCTGAGCACCCCATCGACCTGCCAGGGCACAGCCAGCTGAACACTCGACGCGCAGCTCTCGGGACTCCCACACGCCGTGGAGCTGAGGTATTTATCCTGTTTACGGGCTGCTTCCCCTTTAGCTTCCAAAGGACAAGAGAGCCCTGTGGTCCAGTCTGTCGGCCAGCGTGGCCAGCACACGGCAGGCACAAGGCATCCCGCGAGCACGCTTCCCAGGCCGCTGGGCTTGGTGTGGGGGATGTGGCGATGCTCCCCCGGGGCCCGAGTCAACACACAGGCCAGGCTGCAGGAAGCGTGTGGCCTGGGGAGCCCCCAGGAAGGCCAGCTTCACCTGGTGTCTGGAAACAGGTGTGTAGTGCGGGGTGAGCAAGGGTGAGCCACTGAGGGTTAGGGGCAGGGAGTGTGCAGGTCACAGGAGTCCGGGTGGAGGGATGACACGGCTGGGATTCTTGTCTGGGGACGGGCTTTGTCCCAAAGAGTCAGACCCACACAAAGGAAGGCCCGGAAGGGTGGCCTAGAGGGGCCTGAACAGGAAGCGTGAAGTTAAGGGCACAGGAAGGGGTGAGGGCAACCAGAAACCCGTGCGTCTCCATCCCCTCCTGAGCCCCCACACCTGCCAGCGACAGGAGGGGCACCGGGACCCCACCTTCTGGCTCAAGCAGGGGCTGCACAGTGAGGACATCAGGTCAATGGGAACCCTGGAGGCAGGAGCTGCAGGGCTGAGTGAGCGCCCCGGGAGTGTCCGACGCCCAGTCTAGGTGGACCCGCAGGCCCGCGAGGGGTGAGCAACAGAAGAGGGAAGGAGGCTGACAGCAGAAACTAGGCGGTCTGGAGAGTGGAGGAAGGGGAAGGGTGGCTGGAGGTCTGACGGTGCGGAAAATTCCAGGGAGGGCAGATGGCTCTCAGGTAAGGGAGGGGCAGAAACCAGACTGAGGAGCAGGGGCGGGGCTGGGAGCAGAGCCCAGGGAGGAAGGAGGAGCGGCTACAGGGGCACATGGCTGGCCCCGAGCAGGGTGGAAGCAAGCAGGCCAGCAACAGCTGCGGCTCAGGAAATTACAGCCCCTCACAGCAGGTCGCAGGTCGTAAACCGTACATGTACTGCGGGAGGCCCGGGAAACAGCCCACGGCACGATTCGGTTCCCCACCAGTCCACGCGGACAAGCTAGCTCTGCAGCCGGGCAGCCTCCCAGTGGGAGAACGCTCCCGGGACCCACCGAGGGCTGTGATCCGGGTGGGGGTGGGAGCCCGGACCGAGTCAGGTTACGAGGAGTCACTCCCTAAAGCTGCACGGGCTCAGGGCACACTGACCACGGGCCCCGGCCCTGCAAGGCTGGGCTGTGGAGACGTGAAATCTGGCCCCATGAAGCGCACGCGGGGGGCGCTCGCCTGTCCGTCGCCAGCCCCGCAACGCCAACCAACGCTGGGCGGTGCCGGCATCGGTGCCGGAGGGCGGCTGTGTTTCACGGTCACGTGCTTCTCTGCACACTTTGAGTTTCGCTTTATGTTTCCGATACCTCAGTGAAAGTACCTGTCCCCGAAGCGGTGCATTTAGCAGATACACCGCCTCAGGTGTGGGAGAAGGGCCGAAACTCAGCAGCCGTGTGTCCACTCAGAGGAGCTGAGTGACGTGTAGAGGCGTGTGGCCACCTCACACCCTCCCTGTGGCTTCTCACGTGAGACCACCGTGTCAGCGTTACCTCTTAATCTGATCGATCTGGGTTAAGACAGCGTTGACCACACGGATGGCATCTGACGGCTCGGTACCTGCTCTGCAAGCGTTGCGGGCGGCCGTGAGGCTCTCCACCTGTGGGGATGGGGCGACGGGTCGGAAAGGACAGCACCCGACCCCAGGGGCAGCCACGCGCTGCATCAACCGAGCAAGCGAGGGACAAGTGAACGGGTACGCGTGAGCCCGCTATGCCAGGAGCTCGACGTGCGGGACGCCGGGGAGGAGAGGGCTGCGTGACAGGAGTGCACGGACTCAGCCAGGGGTCCAATTTCCTTCAGTCACGGGTGTGATGTCCAGCTGCACCTACCTCATCAATCAGCACAAACACCAGCGCATCTCTGTCATCAATCAAGTCCTGAATCTTCTGGAACATCTTCGTTACCAGCTTGCCACTCTGGAACCAAAACGCTCCTTTAATGTTGACTTGTACACGTCACGCCGCCTGCCGCACACCCTTATCTGCCGTCCCTGCCCAGCCTCGTTATGACCCCAGGTGGCCCCACAAGCCCATTGTCTCCTGACGGCCCCCTGGAGAAATCCCTAAATCCAAGGAGCCAGGGCCACACGGGAGAGGCCGACCCACACGATCCCCTCGCCCCGCTCCACGTGCCAGGAAGCGCGCCCGAGCCCACGCCGGCTCAGCCCTGAGCCGCCTGGCACACACAGGTGCCTCAGTGCCCTCCCTCCTTCCTTTTGCCTGCCATCCGCACCACCAGGAACAAGATGGGTCATGGATGCAAGCTAAGCGCACTCCCTAGGGGTGCTCCCCGTCCCGGCTCACCACCCTCTGGAGGGATCTGTTTGCACCGGTGCCCGGGCAGAGCTCTCCTGTGCTGAGAGGCACCTGCAACATCACCTTGGCTGAGCCCCACGGTTTGGACAGAGGAACACAGAGGAACGAGGCTCAGAGCCCCGAGGGCGTGCTCTCTGAGGATGCAGCCCTCTGCTGAACGCAGGTCCCGTCCTCAGAGAAAGCTGAGTGTCTGTCCCGCCCAAAGGTCTGGATGCCACCAGCAGAGGGTACTCTCGGGCCTATTTTCAAGTTACTGCTCAGTTCTGGAACTTCCCTCCGACCGCGAGTCCGCCCTACTGTCACGTTACCTACTTCTGTCTGAAGCTCTCGGAGGAGAGTTTGCCTACTCTACGAGACAGCCGTCCAACTACATGGTTGACAATGCCGACAAGCAGAAGCGATGCTGATACTTACTTCCGAAAACCACTTAGAGAAGAGGCTGTGGCTGTTTATTTCAATTAATTGGCCGTACCGGTACCTGAGATGACAAAACAGAGTTACAACGAGTGGCTTGCAAATCGCTCCTACGGCACCCACAGGGGCGGCAACGCTTCTGCTGTAATCCAGCATCCCTCCGCTGCCCACTAACTGGTTAAGTCACCACAGCTACCAGCGAGGGCTGGTGCAGCGGCCTGCGCAAGTACTTACGACAATCTGACAACATGCAATCAGCGGTCCTAGCTGAAGCAAACTAAGGGTTTTGAACCGGAAAACATCTCTGCATCAAAACAACAGTAGCATCCCTCTCACTTTTCATCTGCTTGTAACTGACGCCTCAGGTGCTCTAAGAAGCGTCACCAGCAGTAACGTGGTAGCAAAACAAAACGTGACCGTCAGACGTTTTCTGGCCAGAGCTGAACGTGTTTTCCTCCCTCCATAAACCCAACGAGTGGACAATCCGTTTCCCAGCAAAAACTCACTTCCTGTGGACCCCAGGGCCATGGGGCACCCGGAGGCCCCGATGTCAACCTCAGTATATACTGACAGACTGCAATCTAGCACTGGTCCTCTGTGCACACGGGACACCTGGATGCACTTAGCTCTAACTAAAATCAAACAGGGAGCGAGACGGAGGCAGAAGGGAAGCCGAGCCCCGTCCCCTATGCCTCGAAAGTCCACATGGGAAAAACAATCCCTTTCAAAAAATTGCAACTGGCTAGCCACTAATTCTGTTTACCAAAGAGGGGAGAGACAGACAACCTAATGGAATAAAGACTGGGTTGAATACTGAACGAAATTAACCCTAAGGCATTTCGATCAGGTGAGCAACAAAGGCTTGCTAAGGTTTCTTTCTGGCATTTCTAAGCCACAAAATAAATGCGTATTTCCAGATGGTTGTACTGCAGGAAGTTTTCTTTCTTGCGGTAACATCTTCAGTGTCCAGTGTGCCAGGTAACGGCTCCAAGAGATCTGCAAGGCACAGATGCACCTCGGCAGGTCAAGACAAAAGCCAAGTTGCTTACGCAGAATAAAAGGTAGAAACAGAGCAACTTCCCTACACAAAAATTCTCCCGGGACATTTTTGAAAGGGAAGAAAATAAAGTATTCGTCCTAGGATACACGCTGGAGTAACAAGTCTCAGATCAATCCCCTGAATTAACCGGAAAAGGAGACGAAATCATCGCAACAGCATCTGTGAATGGCGCCAGACAGCAGGCGTCAGGACTGTCACCCAGACAGGAACGAGGGAGCCTGCGAGCGCTCTGGCTCTCTGCCTACAGCGCCTTCCAACCGCGACCCTGGAGGGGACCCAAGACGTGCACAGCCACTGCGCTGACTTGGACACAGAGGTCAGAGTTCGAGGAGCCCGAGGCAGCTGCAGGCTGCAGAGCAGAGTTCCAGAGGGGAGGTAGACACGCAGGAGTAAAGCTCCAGGAATCACATGGGGTCCCTCTGGGTCTTTGCTGACACTCGGGCGTGTGTGAATACGGAAATCCCAACAGGCTGGAGAGCCGTGAGGGGCACGGCTCCCGGTGCTCACAGGCTGGGAAGCTCAAGTTCCCAATGGCCAACGTGCACAGTACCTGCTATCACTCAGGGTGCCCAAGTGAGATCCCAGAAGGGCCTCACTTCACTATTAAGTCTGGACTCCTTTCCAGTAAAGCTTAAAAACAAACCTCAAAAGGGTTGCTCTAAATCACAAATGCAATGCCTAGCAAAACAAAACCCAACAAAAACAATGTCTGCATTCAACCAAAACTTACCTGACAGCACAAGCAGAAACGGACCCCAAACCAGGAGAAACACCAGTCAACAGAAAGACCCGGAACTGACAACAAGGACGGACTTAGTAGGGAAAGTTGTGAAATGGTGACCACACACCGGCTCAAACATTTTAACAAGAGGATAATGCGGAGAGAATTGAAAAGTATAAAAGGAACCAAGTGGAACAGCCAGAGAAGAAAAACATGCAAACAGAAATGAAAATGTCACTGAATTAAAAGCAGATTTGACATCTTAGAAAACTGCCCAAAATGCAACACGGAAAATTCTAAAATCCTCAAAGAAAAAAAGCCACATTGGTGGCCCAGGGGAGAATATCAAACAGCTGAACACGCAAATAAATGGGTCTGTTCCTAGAAAGTGAGTGTGTGTAGGGGGAATTCGTTGAGAAAATAACGGCCGAATGGTGTCTAAACGCAATGACATCGTAAGCCCCGAGAGAGACAGAACTCGAGGAGAAACAGACAAATCCACCCCTAGCTTGGCCATGCCTCTCTCAGGCAACAGGATGGGAGACCATCAGCGAGAGCAGCAAGCATCCGGCCCTGAGAGCAGACTGCATTCTGACATACACGCGGGACAGTCACCCAAAGGGCACGTGCTGATCGTTAAAGCAAGCGCCGTAAACGTAAAAGACTGAAACTCAACTCAGAACAGTGCTCAGTACGGGAGTTAATTTGCTCTGAAAGAGAGGGATCTACCAGTAAAGGAAAATTATGAAGAAATAAACAGCTTCCATATCACACATGAAAAGCAAGCGACCCCGTCCTGCCGCTCCCCTTTCTCGAATTACCAGAAGTTACCTGCTCGAAAGTCTGATGGTCAATTTCTGGGCTAGTGCCTTACACAGGGATGTTTTTCCAGTTCCCGGAGGACCTGTAACAAAACCCAAGCAGATGTGTTTTTAAGTCAGCATGGTAACAAATCCCTTAAAACAACGGGAGCTGCATTATCCCCGGCACACACAGCAAGGAGTGGGGCTCAGAGCTCTGAATGCTGTTACCCCAAGTACTGCCGGGCAGCCCACAGAGAAGTCGGCTAGCAGCATGCGTGCTGCAAAATATTAACACGCTTCCCGAGGCTTTCCCTTTTTCTCCTTGTCTGACCTCGGCCCGTGTTTCTACTCTTGGCTTCCATGTCCCCAACACAGCATCGCCTCCCGGCCCGTGCGTCCCCTCAGCATCCGGAGCGAGCACCTCTCCCGGTCTCCATCTTCGCGGACACCCTCCTTGTCCCCACACGTCCTCTAGAAAACCCACTCGCTAAGTCACCTCGTGAAAGGTCAAACACCTTTCATGACAAGCATCTGGATTCTTAAGGCACTGACGTTTGTCATTCCTGCAGCCCACAGCATCCCCGTCTTCCACGGCAGCCCACGCTAAACCAGAAGAGCAGCAGGCGAAGCCCTGCTCGTACAGCTTCTTGCCCCGTGTGCCACTGAGCAGGAGGCCTGGCAGCAGCTGAGACGCCAACACAGAGGGACAAATGCATCTACCAGAAGATGCAGACACTTCCAAATCTGATCTGCGTGCATTCTTGATAATTAAAGAAGAAACATAGAGCCGATTCTAAATGGGAAATACTTGATTTCACTAATCAAAATACCCCCGGATGGTCTGCTCAGAACCCAGTATCAGGACAATATGCCGAGATTATCTGCGGTTTAAAAGGCCCCGTGTTGGGGGTGCCTGGGTGGTTCGGTTAAGCATCTGAACCTTGATTTCGGCTCAGGCCAAGATCTCACGGTTTGTGAGACTGAACCCCGAGTTGGGCTCTGTGCTGACAGCGTGGAGCCTTTTCGGGATTCTCTCTCCCTCTCTCTCTCTGCCCTTCCCCCACTCATGCACTCTGTCTCAAAATAAATAAATACAATCTTAGAAGAAAATAAAAGATTTTTAAGACTCCACAGAAGCGTATGGTCTTAACTGGTCTCAGAAGCTAACCACCCCCACCTCACTATTATTTGGGCATTCTCTCGATTTCTTTCTAACCAAGAACATCAAGAAAAAATCCAACGTTCTCCTCTGAGAAGATTCAGACAGAATTTCAGTGAAGCAGGGCTGTTGCGGTTTATGGTCACAAAGCGAAGCCCTGGGAATGCTACAAAAACGTGAGGCAGTTCCTGCCCAAAGGACCATACGATCACTTGGGGGAATTAGGCAGTTATATGAGAAGTTTAATAATAACATAGAAAAGTCACAAGGCAGAGACCAGGCAGCTGCCGAGTGAAGGGTCAGGTGACACATGCCCAGGGTAATGTGAGCTAGAGTGGCTTCTCAGGGAGGGGACATTCGAGGACAGCTCTGGCTGCATCAGAAAACAGAACTGTAACCCCTTGAAGGTCAGCGGGACAAGTAAAAAAGCCTGACTTCACACGGTTTACCTGGTTAAATAAAGAAAACCCCACACGCTCTTACCGTGAAGCAGCACCACCCGGTTCCAGGCGATGAGATTGCTGTCGACGTTCTTGTCTGAAAACAGCAAGGTTGTCATCACGTAATCGAGGAGCTGAGTGAAGAAAGGTAAAATGCGGACGGAGGTGTGGACAAGGCAAAGGTTCCCACCAGATGTGCTGCCGGAGCTCGTGCCCGAGGAGAGGGGCCGGGCGCCAGACCACCCCTCGGCGACTGCTGGCGCCGAGTGCCGGATGCTTCACAGGCTTCCGTTTTGGAAGAAACTCCAAACGTACGAGACCAGGTTGGCTGCTGCTACTCTAAGTATGCAGACAAACACAGGGGTCCCGCCAAAGGACAAGACTTGGCAAGTGATGAGTGGGCTCCTACCTCTGGGACAACACGGCAGCGGGCAAGCCACAGCACATTCACTTAGGACGACAGCCAGGACTGTGGTCGCGCAGCCCGGGTGATGTGGGGGATGGACTTCTAGTGTCCCCCACGGCATGCAGGACCCTTCCCCTTGAAGGGGGCTCAGACGAGCTGGCGCTTGCTCAGACCTGCCGACCTGCTCTGTCTGCCCCTTGGCCCTGCCTCCTCAGTCCCAGTGCGTTAAGAGCACAATCCGGTGAAAGCTGTCTTTACATTCTGCACCCTCCCCTTCCTCCCCCATGGGACAGACACCCGGGACACGGGCTGCCAGGAACCATAAATTCCCAAAAGCCTATTTGAGTCACGGGGCTCCAAGATGCTGGAGGGCAACACAATATTGATCCCAACTCAAACAGCCGGGACTTCCTGCAAAATTAGCACAGCAACTTACATGAGACTTGACTTCCACATCATATACCAGGCTGTCCCAAAGCCCATGGAATTCAGCTGGGAGAGAGGAAAACAAAAACCTAATTTTAGGAAAACAAGCACCACAATGACCAGTGAGGTCTGCCCCGAGTCACTGACGCTCTCCACCGCACCACACACCACAGGCTGAGAGTCTCATTACCGGGAAGTTAAATTTTTGAATTGTTTCTTAAAAGTTTAATTTTTCTTTACAGATGCAAAGTCACTGCCAGTCACTCAGCTTTCAACAGACAACCGAATGGAGTACGGAGTTACTTCCTCATCATGTGACCACGCGCAATTATCTCTTGTGGACCTGAGCTCTCCCACAAGCACATAGACTGCCCCACCGTCCTCCCCAGCAGCCAGCACTTGGGTGGGGCCGAGGCAGGTCTGGGCCGGCTGTCACGACACCACAGGTAAACGCTGAGGACTCCACCGGCTAGAACCAAGGCAAAGTCCACAGGGAAGCACGGAGAAGGCAGGAGGAAGGAAGGGGCCGGCAGGTGACCAACCGGGAAGGAAAGGGCACCTCCAGATTCTCAGCACCATCTCTGAGGGACCCGCCTGCAGGAACACAGCCTCACAATGGAGACCCCTGCTTTTATCTTCTGCGATGCGCTCTCTGTTCCACAAGAAAAAAAACACCCCGGAAGCCTACAAAACAGATGGATGAATACAACCTCCTCAGCTAACTGCCTTGGAGAGAGCAGGCCACATGCTGACCCCTGACCTCGTGTCCCAGGTGCGTACTGCCCGGCGCCAGTGCTCACGCACCTGCGGGCAGGACCCAGTGACTCGCCGCAGTTATGTTCTCGGTCTCCTCCTCCAGAGTCTCACTGCTGGGGCCGCCCTCATTCAGCTGGAAGACGTGAAGCGAAATCGTGCAGGCACCCAAGTCGATGGGCTGTGATGAGAGGGAGAGCAATCAACCCACGCAGACCGAACTCCCTTCCCAATTCTAGCCATGACAATTACCCGGTAAAGTCCAAAAATAAAAATTGAATATGCAGAACGTTAGAAACTCGTTCGTAGATTAGGAAAAAAGCCTATCATATTCAGATTCGGTATCAACTCTTTAAGATGTTTCTCTCTCCCCTTTTGACTAAAAAACTACTTTATTGTTCTTCGTAATCATGAAAATTACGTGGTTAGTGAAAACGTACAAACGATACAGGATGAAGTTTGTCAAAGTCGCCCATCCAACCTCACACAGCCACACGTACTTGACCAAAAACGGATTCAACCACAGTTTTCTAACTGTGCCTTTCCTGCTTCTTTTTCACATCTGTCATATTTACTGTGATCGTATCATCTGCTTAGTCAACCTCTAACTGACGGATAACCAAGATACTTCGAGTTGTCAGCTACTATTAACAACATACATAGAAAGTCGCCCTTGCACTTCTACAAAATCACATAATTACGTCTGAAGATGAATTTCTCTAGGTGAACAGGCAGAGCCAAAGATGAGAACGTTAAAACGTCTAATCGCTGGCCCCAGCGCCCTCCACTGAGGCTACGTTAACCTGTCTTCCCTCAGTAGCGTGAAGAGCGCCTCTGCGTCTGCCAAGCTGTCCAAAATCAAGTATGATGGGTAAAACTCACAAAGCCACGGGGCACCCGGGTGGCTCAGTCGGTTGAGCGTCCGACTTCGGCTCAGGTCATGATCTCACCATTCGGGGGTTCGAGCCCCGCGTCGGGCTCTGTGCTGACTACTCAGAGCCTAGAGCCTGCTTCGGATTCTGGGTCTCCCTCTCTCTCGGCCCCTCCCCTGCTCACGCTCTGTCTCTCAAAAATAAACATTAAAAAATTTTTTTAAAAAACCCCAAAACTGACAAAGACACAAATGCTAGTCCCAGTATAAGAAAGGAGAGGTCCACCTTCTAAGCAAAATTTTGGGGCCAAACCAATGCTTCCCAACTGATTCTTTGTAAGACACGAGCCATGCGGGTAGAGGGGATGTATCAGACACTGGGTTGTTTGTATAGTGACAAAAAGGTCCCAACACACCCACCCTCTCCCACAAAGATGGTGGGCGAGGCCGTCCGCACGCCAGACTAGACGAAGCCCTTCTCCACGGAAGGCCCATCTCATCCCTCAGCCCCCATGCCTACTACAGTCTATGCCGGTGGAGCGGTCCATGGACATCTGCTGCCTGGAAGGACAGAGAGCAGGGAAGGAGGCCTCATCAGCACAGCCCATTCCACGGCGCTGCGTTCTGCTTTCGCAATGGTCCCCCTACTGTGCTGTGAGCATCCTGACCCCGGGGCCAGCCCACTCCCAGCACCTGGCTCTTCCCAGACAAAGCAACAGATAAACGAACCACTTTCTGACAACCCACCACCAAAGCAGCAAGCAGACATCCGTGATACTGACGTTGCTTTTTTTTTTTTTTTTTTTTTTTTTTTTTTTAAGGTAAACTCAACACCCGACATGGGGCTTGAACCTATGAACCCAGGATCAAGATCGCATGATCTGCTAAATGAGCCAGCCTGGTGCCCCCATGACACTAACTTTGTATTCGACTATGGATTAGCGATTTCTTGGCAATATGAATTAGTCACCTGTGGGTCTTTAACCTTCAACTCTGTGTCAACAATAGACACAGACTGCACGTTTCTGCTCAGAAAAGGATCATCAAACTCGGTCCACGTGTAGTCACCAAACACAATGTTATGTCTGTTGAGCAGCTTTCTAACGCTCAGCTTTATATCTTCCTTTTTGGCAGTGCTGGGAACACAAGACACAGAGGTCAGGATGGTAACAAGCGCCTTCTACAAAATCAGGCCTTTCAGAGCACAGCGGTGGGCTCGCCTGGGGGTCAGCCCCAAGCCAAGCCCTGCCCTCCATCCGCCAAGAGGCCACAGCAACAGCTCCTGCCACCCGGGGCTGCCCCAACAGAAGATCAGCCCGGACACACAGGCCTGGCGTGCGCTGCGAGCTCTCGCTAGTGCTGCTACTGTTAGGAACGAAGGCGCAAAGCTCCCACAGCCGTGGGGTTGCAGCCCGAGTCCGCATTTTAACAAAAGCCCGAGGCCTGTGATTCACGTGGGAAAACTCTTGACACTTTCGGACTGGCATTCAAGGCTTCCAGGACGCCGACCGGTTCTGGACCATACCTGCCTCCGCCCCGCCTCCCACACTGCCCCAGCCGGCCTCCCCCTCGGCGGCAGGCAGGCCCGGGAGGGTCCACCCTCCCGGGCGCCTGCCCCACGCAAGCCACACCCAGACCCCTCTGAAAGCTGCGGACCACGGGGGTTCGCCTGGGGTCCTGAGAGATCAGGTGGTGGGCGGCTGGGGTGACCGAACAGCCCGACAAACGCCAGCTCCGAGGATAACGTGCACACGCGCCCCTTCCTCCCCGGGCCCGTCCGGCTCCGCTTGGGTGCGGCGCCCGGGCTCACCTGCCGCTCCGCTGGTGCACCTCCACGTGGACGGTCGGCGCCTCGGCCACGCAGGGCAGCGCCTGCTTCAGGTCGCCCACGGCCTCGTCCATGGCGCCGCCTGGAGCAGCGGGGACCCGGCCGGAGCGTGGCCGCCGCCGCCTCGCGCCCCGAGCCGCCGCCGCCGCCGCCGCCGCCG
>NW_026058244.1:32564-48388 GCF_023721935.1 Panthera uncia
CGCCACCGCCCGGGCCGCTCCAGCCGTCCGCCCTCCCGCCCGCGCTTGAAAGTGCCGCGCGCGGCGCACCGCCCTCTGACCCGGAAGCGCTGGGCGCCGGCGGGGCGAGACGGCCCGACTTCCGGCGCCTGCTTCCGGCGAGGCCCGGCGACCTCCGCGGGGCCAGGCGGGTGGCGAGTCGGGGCCGCGGCGGCGGCGGCGTCCACGCTGCGGCCGCGCTTGCTTGCAGCCCTCAGCCCCGCGCTCCGGCCCCGCGCCGCCATGGGCAAGAAGCACAAGAAGCACAAGACCGAGTGGCGCTCGTCCTACGAGGGTGAGGCGGCGGGCGCGCTTTGTGACGTCGGGCCGGCCAGCGGGCGGGGGGGGGGGCGGGGTCCCAGGCGGCGGCCTCGGGCAAAGATCCCGGGCTCGCGGGCTCGGGCCCCGAGGGAGAATCCCCGGCTCGCCTGCGGGTGGGGGAGGGGGGTCTCGGCGGGGGGAAGATTCCGGGGTCGCGGGAAGGTGTCCTGGGCGAGGATTCTGGGATCGCGGGCGGCGGTTCCGGGCCAGGGCGCCAGGGCTGTCGGGCGTCTGGTCCGCCTCCCGCATCTGTGTTGGCTTGTCTGGTCTTGGAGAAGTTCGTCCCTGTTTGTCACCCGCGTCCGGCCTGCGCGTTCCTGCAGCCTCGGTCCTGTGTCTGCTGCAGGACAGACGGGCGTGAGCGCAGGCCAGGAGCTTAGGGAAGGGGGCGGGGAGGGACCAGGCTCCTGGGCTCCCCTGCCTCCTTGTTCCTCGCCAGACAGAGCAGCTCGAACTATGTCCCTGAGGGTGATTCAGCACCAAGGGGGGCGGGACTGGCAGCCCCGGGGTTTGCTTCCCCATCTTTCCCTGATGGTGTTGCCTTCTGGGGCCTGGGCGTCCTCTCTGTTCCCCCTGCACGTCGGGCCCCTGGTGCCTCTACACACCCGAGCACACCCCGAAGCTGCGGTCTGTGCTTACAGATTATGCAGACAAGCCCTTGGAGAAGCCCCTGAAGCTGGTTCTCAAGGTTGGAGGAAGTGAAGTGACTGAGCTGTCGGGGTCTGGGCACGACTCCAGTTATTACGATGACAGGTCAGACCACGAGCGAGAGCGGCACAAGGAAAAGAAGAAGAAGAAGAAGAAGAAATCCGAGAAGGAAAAGCACCTTGACGACGAAGAAAGAAGGAAAAGAAAGGTAGAGCAGGGAGGCAGCTGGCCGGTGGAGGCCCCCAGCCCCCCGGACGGCAGATCACAAGGGCCGTGGGGTCTTAGGAAAGGGCCGTCCTGTTTGTAGCAAAAGGCGCACGAGCCCAGGGGGTGGTCATTGGGGGGGGGGGGGGGGGGATCTGAAGGAGAAGCGTCTCTGGAGGGAGGTTTGCCTGCTCGGCTTTGTGTTGCGGGAGATCATTTAAAACCGCTTGCCTTGCTCTCGCTGCCCTGACTCTGCCTCACAGGAAGAGAAGAAGCGGAAACGGGAAAAGGAGCATGGCGACTCAGAGGGAGAGGCCGACGACTTTGATCCCGGCAAGAAGGTGGAGGTGGAGCCGCCCCCCGACAGGCCCGTGCGAGCGTGCCGGACGCAGCCAGGCGAGTGGAAGGAACGTGTTTGGAGGCTCTCCCGGAGCGCGACAGCTCGTCTCTGTGGCACAGTGGTTGGCGTCGTGCTTCTCTGCCTCTTGGGGACGTGTGCAGGAAGGAGGGAACGGTGCTTTCTCTTCCGGGGCTCGACATGAAGCGTAGCTGGACCTGAGGTCTTAGTGTCAACTTGAACCTGTAGAGCAGGGTTCAGTCAACTACCGCCCCTGTGCCCCCTCCCTTTGTTTTTTTTTAAACCCACGAGCTCATCACGGGGAGAAGGGAACTCGTGCTCGAATCAGTTAGTACTGAGGCTGTCAGGCACCACGAGGGCTGTGCCAGCCTCACCGGAGGAGAGAACACTCGGGGCTCTCTAATCCGTGAGTGGTCACTTTCCTCGGGGGCTTTCAAATGGTCAGGAGGTACTGAAGTGGAGGCAGTTTTGCCTCAAGCGTTTCTCTTCTTGACGTTGGGTTTGCCTGCCTGTGATTCGGGAGGGAAGGAAGCGGGGTCGTATGGTAGTCGTTGCCGAGGCTGTGGTTTTCTGGCAACAGCCGTCCCGTGCAAGTCATTGCCACGGTGAACAGGTAGGACCCGGGGCCACGGGGCACGGTGGGCAGGACAGAAGGTCAGGCATGAGACGGTTCGCCGGGTGAACGTGCTCACGAAGTGCGTAGAGTCGCCGGTCCCTGCCGGCTTGGTCAGATCAGCTGATTGAGGTCACGCGTGCAGTGCTTCCCTTCCGTGTACCCGAAGGGGTGATGTTCACGCTTGCTCTGGTCACTGTCACTGTCGGGACCCACTCGTGGTCTGCAGGCCTGTTTGCTCCGGCCCTGGAACCGGCTATTTCTCCAAGGAGCCCTGGTTCCTTAGTGCATTCAGATGCTGAGGTCTGGGGGCTGGGCGTGGCCGGCAGTGGATGCTCTAGGTAAGAGCACTTGTGTTCTTATGGCTTAGGGAACAGAACCTAGGCCGCCACGCGTGCTTACTACGTTCACCAGAAACCACGGTTCCACACCGTGGGCCAAGAGATGTAGTTAGTGGCCGTCCTCACAAGGACCCCCGTGCGGTTGCATTCGTACCCGTTTTACAGAGGAGGAGCAGCAGAGGTGCGGCCAGAGGTTCTGGACTGCCGAGTAAAGTGATAGTTGGTGAAGCTCGGCCTCTGTGTCCTGGCCGTCTTCGTACCGTGTCTGGAATGTACTGGGCCCGGTCGTGACAGGGGACTCCTACAGACTGACAAGTGACAGCTCCCTGTTGTCGTTTGAAGGATCTTGGCACTTTCTAAGGGGTTTGGGGGACTGATGCTGTGGTGGATGCCCCTCCCACCCAGCTGAGTTTTTTGGGGCCAAGACCGGGTCTGGGTCGTCCTTGTACCCAGTTCTTGTTGGAGCCTGAAACACTGAAACGTGCCGTGGAGTGGGAGCTCTCTAGTGACGCAGTATCAAGATGTTTTGACTCATCGTTATCCCGTACTCTTTAAATTGTCAGCTGAGAACGAGAGCACACCGATTCAGCAGTTACTAGAGCATTTTCTCCGCCAGCTCCAGAGGTAAACAGTTTCTCAAGAACTTGAGGTTGGGAACCTTCAGGGTGTCTTCCCTTGTGACGGGTTCTTGCCTCACCTCCCACACCCGTGAAGCAGACCCTTCGCCCTCCCTGGGTGACGCCCAGTCTAGTGGGGGGTGGGCCGGCGTCGGGAGAGCACCGTGTGCCCGGTCCGTGCAGGGCGGGGGTGTTGGTGGGGGGCGGTCAGGACCTCCATGATGCAGATGTCACGGCTCCAGCCAGGAGGGTAATTTTGGAATTTTTAACCATCAAAGATATCTACTACGCTTCTACAGGGTGTAAATTTTATTTCTTGTTTTAAGGAACAAAACTTGGTGAATTGTGTCATGTTTTTACCGTGAAACGTTTTGTATTGTTTGGAAATCTACATTTAGGGTTTTTCCTGTTTAAGTAATGACGTTCTTGTTTTCAGAAAAGATCCTCATGGATTTTTTGCTTTTCCTGTCACGGATGCAATTGCTCCCGGATATTCCATGATAATAAAACATCCCATGGACTTTGGTACGATGAAAGACAAGATTGTAGCCAACGAATACAAATCAGTCACAGAATTTAAGGTAAACTAATTTCGGTTTCTGAAATAATTGCTGCGAAGCTCTCTGTGTGTTTATGTCCAGTAAGTACTCTGTCCGTATCAGCTGGTTTCTAGTTGCGAGTGTTCATGGGGGCCTGAGCCTTCGGGCCAAGGTCTCCCAAAGGTTGCATCAGGGAAACCGGTATCTTGTCTGGAAGCTGTAGAGACACGTGAGGTCAAGCAAAAGTGTGTCTGATTTGGTCTGACTCCAGAATGGGTATTTTTAGAATTACAGTTTTTCCTAGTTTTTTGTTTTATAGTAACTAGGAGTTTAATTTTTTTTTTTTTGACGATCAATTTCTATGACTCTCTAGTGTGTAGTTCTGAACTCTGTTTCTTGGTACAACTGCAAGGTAGGAATTGCTTGTTGGCTTTGATCCCAGGGGCGGATCAAGACGAGTGCTTGACGCTTTGGTAATGATGTCATGTAGGAAAAGGCATCGGGTTTCTTTCTTAGTTTCTATTCAATTTGGAAGGCTTAGCCCTATCCCTTTCATTTGCTGGTGACACGACTGAACGTGTTTGCTGAGCCTCAGAGGCTGTGCCACATGAAAGGGTACAGGGGCGGGCGGCCCTCAGTCCTCCACTTTCCTTGTCGGGCCCTGGTTTGCTCTGCTGCCCAGTGACGGTCCTGGATGTGAGCAGTGTCCCCCCTCTGCCTTGTCCTCAAGACTGCTACATCAAGGCCCACAGGCCCAGCCCTGGGGACCTTGGCCGTGGGGTCAGTGCTGGGGCTCGGTCAGGGTCTGGCTGGCTTCAGCTGTCCTTATGCGTCCTCATGGCCAGCACAGCGCACCTGTGACGGGTGTGTGTGCGGTCTGTAATTTGGTTGGGGTGATGGTATATTGAAACGTCCAATAGCTTGCTTTTAACTACAGAAAGCCTTTTTGCTGATGCTATTAGAGTAATTGGCGATAGACCAAGTTTTGAATTCTGTGGCAAAATCCCAGAGAGAGGACATGAACGTGCTCAGCTCTCGGCTCATTCCTCGGCTTTTACTTAAAAGGACCTGGCTGTCACTTCTTGTTCCTACTTACATCTGATTTCTCCCAAAGCGGGGGAGCTGGAGATGGAGAGAGGGAGCCGCGATGTTCTTAGAACGCGCACGTGTTGGGGCAGCTGGGAGGCTCCGTCGGTTAAGCGTCCAATTCTTGGTTTCGTCTTAGGTCATGATCTCTTGGTTCACGAGTTCAGGCCCCACGTCAGGCTCTGTGATGACAGCGTGGAGCCTGCTTGGGATTCTGTCTCTCCCCTGCTCACACACACATTCTCTTTCTCAGAATAAAAAAACAGAAACAGAAGCCACGCGTGTCGCCCTCAGGAGGAAGCTCCAGGTTTGGCAGGCTTCTCACTGTAAGGTCTGAAACTTTCCTCAAAGAGTCGTTAAAAACCACTTGTTAAGCTGAAGAGCCTGGTTTAGTTGCTTGCCACTCAGTTTTAGCCTCTTGACAGGAGTCCTGTTTTTGCTGGCATCTTAGTGGTTCAAATTCGACAGATTCTATTTTTTTCCCTTTCAGGCGGATTTCAAACTGATGTGTGATAACGCGATGACCTACAACAGACCAGACACTGTGTACTACAAGTTAGCTAAGAAGATCCTTCACGCAGGCTTTAAGATGATGAGCAAAGTAAGAAGCCCGCGGCCGCAAGGAGCCACAGAGACGAGAGTTCCCCTCTGTCTCGATGCCTACACAGAGCCCCACCCCCACTGACTGACACGCTTCCACCCGTCCGTCACTGGCCGTGGTACAGAGCCTCCGTACACATCCCAGGCCACCCTCCCCGCCAGGCGCGCGCTCTCTCTCTCTCTGTCTCTCTCTGCTCCCGCGCCAGCTGGAACGTCTCCTTTAGGGTTGGCGGAAAGTGCTGGATCTGTTGATCTAAGTGTGGGTGTCTGATGGATCGCAGCCAGCCTGTGATTTGTCTTACGTGGCTGCCTCACTGAGTCCAGACAGGACGTCTTGGCCGTCCGGAGTGGCTTCCCAGATCTGTCCCATGAGCCAGGTTGCATGCGTCACGCATCCGGGACCGGTGCCTTGTGCCTGACCGGCCCGTGGGTGAGGTGCGGGCCCCTGTGCCCTCTGGCCCGTCCCCCTCCGCCAGCCCCGAGTGCTCCCAGCCAGTCGGCCGCGCCTGTGGTGCCGACTCCCACCCGCCCCTGCCGCGGTAGCGCCACGGGAGCCCGCTGTTAGGCCAGGCGAGGCCGCGGCCATCCCCATCCCACCCGTCGCCATGGCGCCTCGGCTGCGAGGCAGAGGTAAAGGCCTGCTGCTCTGTCCTTTTTGATTCTAGGAGCGGCTGTTAGCTCTGAAGCGCAGCATGTCGTTTATGCAGGACATGGATTTTTCTCAGCAGGCAGCTCTTCTGGGCAACGAAGACACAGCTGTTGAGGAGCCCGTTCCTGAAGCGGCACCTGTACAAGTAGAAACTGCCAAGAAATCCAAAAGGCCGAGTAGAGAAGTTATCAGGTAACGGGAAACGCACCTCAGGACTGTGAGTGAGGGTGAGCCTGTGCTGGCGCCCGTGGCCGCGGAGTAGCTCGTGGACCCCCACCTGCTGGAAGGAGCCCAGTCCCCAGCGGCTGCGTGTGAGCTCTGGTCTCAGGTGTTTCCAGGCAGCTGGCCGGCAACCTGGGCCAGCCGGGCCTCGTCACGCTAACGGACCTGGGGGCACAAGGGCAGGACAGCCCCTGCCAGCCATACGCAGGCTCTGTTCCAGGTGTGACACTGCTGTTCCCATATGCGTGTTGCAGTGGTTGTTGGCCCTTCACTCTGAAGAAGTTCCCTCACGTGCAGGACACTTGATGGTGGCCTAGCTTGGCTGTCCCTGTGCGGGGGACGTAGCTGTGCTGTGTTTAGGCAGGTGACACGCTTTGTGGGGGGGCTTCATTCTCCTCATACCTGCCCCCCCCCCCCCCAACTCCTGCAGCCGTCCACCCTGGGCCAGAGGCGGGGCCTTCTTGCAGGCTTGGGGTCCGCAGGCAGAGTTTGCTCCCGCGGCTCCTTGGATGGAGTCGGTCCATATGCTTCTGGAACCTTCCACAGGAGAGGCTACATCCCTTGGGCGCTGCACCCAGTGACCCTTGGCTGTTCGAATAAAGCTCTTCTCTGTGTGGGGTCTGAGCCCGCCTGCCGAAGGCTCGGGACGCCCCTTTTGCCTCACGACCTGTGCTCCCAGCTCACCCTTGTTTCTGGCGTCTGCACGCTCCACGGAGCTTTGCCTCTTTTTCCAACGGTGCCTCGAACGACATTGTGAGTAGTGAGGTTGCCGTCAGGTTGCTCTTAGATCGACTCAGGTGTGCAGCTGAGACACGAGACACTCCAGCGGCCGTTTGGGGCTCCCTCGCTGTTCGTGGAGGCCCCGCATATTGCTGCAGTTACAGCCACGAGGACAGGGTCGAGGAGTGCTCCGTGCCCTTGCTCCCGGCCCGTGGTGACCTTGGGGAGCGGTAGGGACTGACCGTGGTGAGGCGGGAGCGGCACGTGCCCGGGTGACGTGTGTGGTGTTCCTGCCTCGCAGCTGCACGTTTGAGCCGGAAGGAAATGCCTGCAGCCTGACTGACAGCACGGCAGAGGAGCACGTGCTGGCCTTGGTGGAGCACGCAGCTGACGAGGCTCGGGACAGGATCAGCCGGCTCCTCCCAGGGGGCAAGGTAGCGTCGGGGGTGTCTGGGCAGAGCTCGTGTCCCGCAGGCTCCCTTGCGGGTGATGGGTCCCGTCACCGGCTCCATCTCTGGGGTGGGCGGGGGCCTCCCAGAAGCGGTGTGTGATGCGGGGACGCTGCAGGCAGGCTCGCCCCGTAGTGGGATGTTGCCCACCGGCGGATGGACGTCAGGCCTGCCAGGCGCCTGCGCCGCAGCCTCCCTCTTCTCCTGGTGTGCTTGCGTCTCTGTGTGCCTCTGCGGCGCCCGTGGGTCCCATCTGACCCGGGCCTGGCCTGTGGGGGCCTCCCTGCTGTGCTTGGAGCACCCCCCTGCCGGGAGAGCAGACCGGCACCTCCAGTAGAAACGGTGTGGCTCTTGCGTGCACTTTTAAACCCGCTAGTCACGGTAACGAGGACAGAGGCGATGTTAATCCCGGCACGTTTACTTGACCTGGTGCATCCACGGTCTCGTCTGTGCACGTGGTCCGTGTGAAGAACTCTTAGAACTTCACATCCCTGTCTCAGACACGTGTTCTCAAAACGCGCGTGGAGTGTTAGTCAAGGATTTTGAACAGTGACGTTTTGCATGCGCCGGGTTACGTGAAGCTTACGGAGATGAATCTTTTACTTACCTTAAGTTTCCCTGGTGGGAAGTTTGCGGTTCCCTGTGTAGCTGATGTTGATCTGCTGGACCCGCTGGTCTGCACGCCTGTAGTGCTTCAGCCCCGGAATGTCCCGGGCACTGGGCACGGCCCTCAGTGGCGCTGGGAAAGAGCCCTGCGGACTGTAGCTCGGAGAGGGAGGGCCGTGCCGAGCTGCGTGTATTCATCAGAGGCACGTGTCCACACCCGAACCCCCATTGTTCCCAGTGCTGGGCCTGTTTCCCTTTTCTCCCTTTTTGGGTTGTAATTCCACAGCGAGAAACCTGACTCCTGCTCCCCTTAGTGCATTCACGTGGTCAGTGCTCACGTGGTCAGCGCTCACGTGGTCAGTGCTCACATGGTGAGTACTTACATTGTTAGTACTCCCATGCTCACCGCTCACATGGTCAGCACTTACGTGGTCAGTGCTCACGTGGTCGGTATTTACGTGGTCAGTACTGACACGGTTAGCGCGCACGTGGTCAGTGTTTACGTGGCCAGCACTTATGTGGTCAGTATTTACATGGTCAGCGCTCACGTGGTCAGTACTGACACAACGCTCACGTGGTCAGTGCTCACATGGTGAGTACTCGTATGGTTAGTACTCACACACTCAGCGCTCACGTGGTCAGCAGTGACAGGTCTCCTGTCCTCCCCGCCCTGTATTCAGGCACTCAGGCCAAGGGTCCCCCTCTTCTCTTCCCCCACTCCCATGTGCAGGTGCCCCTCCTGGACCTTCCTGGGGGCCTTCGGAGGAAGAGGGCTTTTGTTCAGTGGTTTTCTGTAAGCGGAAGTAAGTCCCTTGTGTTAGAGATGGAGCCTCTAGTGCCCGTTGATACGGCATTTGGTGACCAGGGTCCTGTTCTGGGTCATTTGGCTCAGGTTCTGACATCCTGTAAGAGGGCAGTTTCTGGGGTAAGCTTCCTGTTTCCGTATCTCCTTTAGAAGAATCAGGAACTAGTCTTAATCCTTTCGGTACACATGGGTGTGAAGTCAGGTTCGGGGAGGTATGAGAGAGGTCTCTGCGGTCTTTTCCATGGGGAAACCAACTGCCCCGTGACCTGTTGGGATTTGTGCATGTTAGGCCGTGCTCGTACGCCTTAGCTCTTGGTGTTGTGGCAGAGCACGTAGGGCTGGCCCTCAGGTGTGCTTCCTTGCAGATGGGCTATCTGAAGAAGGACAGTGACGGCAGCTTGCTCTACAGCGTGGTCAACACGGCCGAGCCGGATGCCGACGGTGCGTGGCCCCGAGCAGGGCTGGGGTTAGTCTCCGCAGCGCCAGGGAGTTTCGGCTTCGTAGCCCGTCTGAGATCACGGTTGCCCGTGCAGAGCAGGCCCTAGTCGCACGGCATAGACGAATCCCATCCGGTGTTACTCCCCTGTCCTCCCCCTCCTGTGTATGATACGCAGCCTGCGTATGATACGTGGACAGGGGGCAGTCATCCAGCGGGGGCAGGGGTGCCGCTCAGACCTTTTCTGCCCCAGGGTCTAGCATAGGCAGCCAGTGTAGAGCTGTGCTCCCGCAGGGCTGCGGTTCTACAAGTCCTCATGGCCTGACTTCCAGATACCATCATGAGGATCGACTCACACCCTTGTCAGGGCTCCCTGGGAGGAGCCAGAGTGCACAACTCCGTCGTACTCGCGGAGCTTGGAAGGGGCCCAGACGTGGGCGTAGAGGGGATGCCCTGTGTGATCATGGTGTTGAGGACCTTGAGGGGGGCACAGATGCTGGATCCGCTCACCCGTGGGGAAGCCCTTATGTACTCCGTCTCTTTGAAAAGTATCTCGAGTTGATCAACTCATAGCTTAGACAGAGTTAAGGTTTGAGAATTGTAGCGGCTACTTTTTTTTTTTTTAAGTGCTTATTTATTTTGAGAGAGAGAGAGGGAGAGAAAGAATCCCAAGCAGGCCCCAGGCAGTGCAGAGCCTGAGGCGGGGCTCGAACTCACAAACCGTGAGATCGACCTGAGCTGAAATCAAGAGTCGGATGTTTAACCGACTGAGCCACCCAGGCGCCTAAGAATTTTAGCGGTTTCTGTAAATTTGATTTTAGCTGGTCTTTCTAGAGAGCCCCCCGTGCCTTCCCCAAGTGCACTCTGTGAGCCACTGCGGGAGCTGGGAACTCCCCGAGCCACCTGTTCACAGCCTGGTCCCTTTGCAGAGGAGGAGACCCACCCTGTGGACCTGAGCTCGCTCTCCAGCAAGCTGCTCCCTGGCTTTACCACACTGGGCTTCAAGGATGAGAGAAGGGGCAAAGGTGAGTGTGGGGTGGGCAGGTAGGGGCACGGGATGAGGGAAATCACAGGAGAGGTGTGGACCCAGCGTCCTTCCGCCGTCTTCCTGGCTCACCTGGTCTTAGTACCGTGTCCAGATTCTGGCTCTGAAACTAACGAGATTAAATTAAGGTCCTGTCGAGTGAGGGGAATAAACGTTTCACCGGGCACGCTCCTCCTTTACCGTCCACTCGTACCGGCCTGTGGGTCTCAGCCCCGTGCCGACCGTGGGTGGGGGTGTATGCCGGGGTGTCTGCCGAATGATGGGGGGCAAGTGTGGGAGACGGAAGGTTGGACGGGTGTGGCGGTGGAGGGAGGGAGGGGACTGGTGTGCTGGCCGCACTCGTGTGTGTGGCCGAGTGACCGAGTGACGTCTGTGGCTGGTTTGCTAGATTTGGAGTGTGTCGGTGTGCAGCAGTTTTGTTCCCCGGGGGACAGCTGGTGGCGTCTGGGGACATTGTGATGGTCACATCGTGGTGCTGCTGGAGTCTAGTGGGGGGGGACGGGCACGTCTGAGACGCATTGCTCTTGAGCTCTGACGTCATTCACGTGGGGACGCCAGCCGTGATGCCCCCACAGCCCCTTGAGGGATCCAGCCTCGTCCGTGGGCTCGGTTCCCAGCAGGGCCCGGGTCGGCACGAAGCCGTCCTACCAGCGCGCGCTCGCCTTGCATCGCGTGAACTGTCCTCTGCACCTGCTGCAGAGCCTGAAGTGCTGGTTCGGCCCGGAAGCTGCCACCGCTTCGGGTCGCTGGGGAGCAGCGATGTCACAGGGAGGAGGCTGGGAGCGGGGGCGTCTCGTGCGGGCGTCCCCGCACGTGCGTCTCACGTCTTGTGCTCTCCCTCTCCTGCCCTCAGTCACTTTTCTCTCCAGCACCACCACCGCGCTTTCAATGCACAGCAATTCCGTGTTCGGCGACTTAAAGTCGGAGGAGATAGACCTGCTGTATTCCGCCTACGGGGATGAGACGGGTGTGCAGTGCGCGCTGAGGTGAGCAGGGTCGGCACGGCCCGGAAGGTTCTCGCTTGCCGTGCGGGAGGAGCCGTTTCCCTGGTGGGTGGTTGGCGGGAGACGGCCGACGGCAGCGGGTCTGCACGGCGGAGGCTTTCGAGTTCTTTTCCGTAAACCACTGGTTTGCCGCGGGTTGGTCTTGAAGTTCGGGTAACTCAGCTGCGCCTTACAAAGGTGACGATCCAGGCTGTAGTTTAAAAAAGAACGTGTGTGTGCGTGTCACCAACCACGTGTGTTTGGAGCTTGTTTCGTGATTTCGTTGGGACGTGGCTCGGTGGCCGTGTTAGTCTGCCGGGGCCACCGGAACCGTGCACCCCAGCCTGAGGGGCTGAAGTGACAGGCATTCGTCGTCTGGCGGGGCCGGAGGCCGGGAGTCCGAGACCCGGGCGTGGGCAGGGCTGCTTTCTCCTGCGGCCTCTGTGCTTAGCGCGTAGACGGCCCTGGTCTCCCTGTGTCCTCACCTGCACGCCCCTCTCTAAGTCTGTGTCCCGGTCTCCGTTTCCTTCAGAGACACCGATCGTAACGCGTTAGGGCCCCCTAAAGACTTCGCTCGAACTTCATCACCTTTGGGAGGCCACGTCTCCAAATGATACTTTCTGAGGTACTGGGGTTGGAGCTTCAGCAGAAGAATTTTGGGACACGCTTCAGTCCCCATTGGTGACTGGGACGTGGTACTAAAACCTTAGACGTGGTGCCGTGTTTCTGTGGAGCTGCTGTGTTCTGTGCACCAATAGAAGTAGGTCACGCCTGTAGAATTTTAGTAATTCTCCAGGAGGAAAGGCGAGTTTGGCTAACCTCTAAGAAATGGATCTTTCCGTATTAGATCTTTGATTTCAAACGGAACACGGGACGTATTTTAAAAACGAACAAAAGGAAGTCAGCCCTTAATACGATTTTTATGAGCCCAGAGAGGCAGAAGTGGAACACCAAGGAGGAAATCTGTGGTGAGCGAGGACAGTGTCACAAGTGGTGCCCTCCCCCCCTTTTGCCCCACTGCCCTGTCACAGCCTTTAAGGGACGGCAGTCACCTTTGGTTCAGGGGGCACGGTGTTCCCAGACCGTGGTCGCCTTCCCCCGCGCCCACCCCAGAAACACGGATGGACTCCGGGTGCTGGGCAGCGAGAAGCCCGACCGCGTGAGCAGCGCACGGCGGCCGCAGCCCACGCTCCTCCCGGGCGTCCCCGCGTCACCTCGCCACGCGCTCTGTTCCAGACCACGCCACGAGTGTTCCGGTGTCCCTGCTCCCGTCACACGCTCACGGTGGTGGCGTCTCCTGAAACGCTCCCGGAGAGACTCGTGTGCCGTCACGGTCTCACTCCCAGATCGGTGGCCCTCCTCGCTCCCCGTGTGACGGTCTGGCCTCTGGGGAGCCCTTCTGAGCCTTTGCCCCAGGGCTTAGAGGCCAGGACCCGGGCCTTCGTCCCCTGCCTCCTTTTACGGTGCCTTCCACTCACTTCTTTTTTAGTTTGTAGTATTCACGGAGTCCGAAAACCAGGACGATACTCTAGGGTGCGGTGCCCGCGGAGTCTCGTTCCCGCACGAGCTCCCTCTCCCCGCTGCTGTGGAGCATCTCTCCTCGGTCTCCTTTCGTTAAGTCAGAACGGAAACAAAAACGAAAAGAGCACCGGGTACGGCTGTGCCCCTCCCGCGGGAGCCCGCGTGTCCCCGTTGACCCCGAGCCGCGCGCTTGCGGTTGTGCGGGGCTACCTGCCCGCGGCTTTTCGCGGTCGGTAGAGGATGGAGTCGCGGTCGGGGTTTCTCGTGATTTTCTTCGTAACGTGCTCTTCCTGGCGTGTCTCGTGCGGGGTGTGGTGTGCGGTGCGTGTGACGTGCGAGAGCCGCGCTCGTCCGCTCGCGTTCTCAGAAAGGCTTCCGGTCGGCAGACTGCGAGTGGTTCGGTCTGGGGCGAGACACGAGTGACGCGTGGATTTGCAGCTTGTGGGCTTGGCGCCCCCGATCCCTGCCGTTGTTCAAGAGCTCACCGTATGTGCCCGGACTCTCGTTAGCCTTGTCTTTTTTGAAGTGATCTTCTCGAGATGGTTTTTGAGTTCTAGCATCTGTTTTTTAAGATCTCTTGTTTCTGTCGTTTAGTTTATATCGAGGGAGAGCGCCCGTGCACGTGAATGGGGGAGGGGCGGGGGGAGGGGAGAGAACCCCAAGCAGCCTCCGCGCTCAGCTCAGAGCCTGATGTGTGTCTGGAACTCCCAAAGTGGGAGATCGCGACTCGAGCCCAGGTCGAGAGTCACGTGCTTGACGAGCCCCCCGGGCGCCCCTTGAGGTCCTTTTCACCTTTCTGGATCATGGGCCACCCTGAGTATCCGACGGAGACGGTTGCTGCCACCCCCCAGAGTACACGTGGGAGGTTTGCGGCTCTCGGCGAGACCCTCTCGCGGAGGCGCGTCCGAGGAGCCGGGTCCACGGGGCAGGCCCCGCTCCTCGGGACCGCCGGCCCCGGGGAAGGCGCCTGGGAGGCGAGAGCGTGCGGCGCGGGGCCTTCCGGCGGCATCGTGCCCTCTCTCGGCCTTCCAGCCTGCAGGAGTTCGTGAAGGATGCCGGGAGCTACAGCAAGAAGATGGTGGACGACCTCCTGGACCAGATCACCGGCGGGGACCACTCGCGGATGCTGTTCCAGCTGAGGCAGGTGGGCGTGCGTGTGTTGCGTTTGTGGGGCCGCGCCTGTGGAGCGAGCCTGTCCGGATGGACACCGTCCTAGGGAGTCGCTGGCTGGTCTCCCCTCGTTCATGTTTTAAGTTTTTATTTCAGGCAGTCAGTTTTCTTTCAGAGGAACTGAGAAGTTTAAGAAGACCCACTTGCCACCCCCCCCTCCCCCCCCCCCCCCCCCCCCCCCCCCACCGTCTCTGGGGCTCTGTGACTTTATACCCAGATCACTGTCGTGTGCCGTCCATTCCCTTTGCTCTGAAGACTCTTTTTGGCTATTTCTTCGAGTGTAGACTTGCTGACGGGGAATTTACTCAGCTTCTTTTTGGTCTGAAAGAAGTTATTTTATCCGTATTTATGGAATTCCTCTTCCCTGGGTCTGGAATCGTGGAATCATAGGCTGCTTTTCTCCTATTTTGAGAGACATCTGACCACACCGTTTCTGAAGCGTCGCCGTCGTAGGCGTCTGTGTCTTCTGTCGTGCATCTTCTTGGCAAAGCGCACGCGTCGGCCGACGGGCTTCGAGTGGGCTTTTCCTTTTTTCAAGGTTGTAGGAAAAGACCAGAAGAGGTCTGTGCTATACAGACCTCCGTCCCAGGAGGCCTCAGATACTCGCTCCTTTGTCCTTTGCAGGAAATGGACTGCTTGCTGCTCTACGTGCTTCTAAAGTTTAATCTTTGTAACTGATTTTCAGTAATTCGTCTCTGATGTGTTTCAGCGTTCTTTTCTCTGTGTTTGTCCTGCTTAACGTTTGTCGGGCTTCTCAGGCCCATCATTTAGAAGATTTTCATCTGTCGTCTTTTCAGATGTCGTGTCTGCCCCCACCCCACACTCGTCGCTTCTCCGGGACTGTGACACGCGGCCGGCATCCTGGCCTGTCCCGAGTGCCGGTAATGCTCAGCTCCTGTCTCAGTCTCTTGTCCCTCCCTCAGGGGTGAATGCTGTCTGTTGCCGTGGCTTCAAGTTGAGTGATCTGTTTTTGTGCCTCAGCCACATTTGCTGTTAAGCTCAGCCAGTGAAGGCTTCCTTTGAGACGCCGTGTTGTAGGTCTAGGCTCTGTTTTCTTCCTTCTTAGGCCTTCCCTTTCACGTTATGTTCACGCTTTCCTTTAAACTTTTGGACCTATTTCTCGTATCTCCCACGGCTGCTTTGAAAGTCCTTATCCGCCAATTTTGTCATCTCTGCCATTCCTGGATCTGCCTTTTGGTAGATTTTCCTCTGCTTACTGTCCACAGTTTGCTGCTTTATTGTTTGATTGGGCCCCGGGCATTACATTGTCGAGTCTCTGCTGTCTGGACTGGCTATTACTGCCGCCAGCAGTCATAAGTGACTGGCGGAAATAGGACTGTGGTTGGTCTGAATTAGATATGATGAGAATGTGAGCTGCGGACCAGAATTTTAGAGACTGGTGCGAAAAAAGAAACGTAAAACTATTTCATTATTTTATCTGGATCTCACGTTAAAATAAAAGATGTTTTCGATACGTTGGGTTAAGTGAAACGTGTCATCGTCGACTGCGTGTTAAGATTAATCTTAAGCAGGCTACCGGAAGGTTAGGTGGGTATGTGCTCACGTTACATTACTGCTGGGCGAGGCTGGCCTGGATTTTACTGTGTTCCTTTAAGAATGTTGATGTTCATTTTGGCGGAGTTCTTAGGAGTCATCTGATTTCTTGGGATTTGTTTTTAATTTGGTAGGGTGGGTTTCAGCGGCCTTTATGTTGGGTGAATTTGGCCCTGGTCCCAAGGAATGGCCTTTCGGGGTCTCTTGTGGTGGCCCAGGTTTCAGTGAGGTCTTGGCTGGGTGGAGTTTGGTTGTGTCTCCTCACGTGTACCTGGCCCCATGGTGTTCGTCTGTGTGTGCACAGGTCAGTGTGGTCCGG
>NW_026058245.1:0-2735 GCF_023721935.1 Panthera uncia
AGAGATACAGACAGAGATAGACAGAGACAGAGAGACAGAGACAGAGACTGAGAGACAGACAGAGATAGAGACTCAGAGACAGAGACAGAGACCAAGAGACAGAGGGACAGAGATAGGAGATAGAAACAGAGACAGTGACAGAGACACAGAGATACATAGAGACAGAGACAGAGGGAGATGGAGAGATAAAGAGTGGAAGGAAAAAGGAAAAGCAGATTGTTCACACATGGTATCATCATAGAAATTAGGGGAAAATGAACAGGATAAAGAATCAATAATAAAGACAAGACATAAAGGATAACGTGGAAACCCGGAAGCATTGTGCACACGTGTTAGCAGAGGAAATAGCATGTAGCAAGTCTGTTGGATGCAAATACGACATCCAGAATCGGCTGCATCTCTGTGTCCCAGAACAAACACATGAAAACCTGTACAAATCTAACAACAGATGCGAACTTCGCGGAGACGCCGATAAGGCTCTAGCTTCTCGGCACCACCGCGCTGACGGAGCGTGAGCCTGGGCGGCTGGCGAAGACGGTGCCCGCGAGGACCAGTCAGCGCCCGTCCGGTTTTGCTGCAGGACGCGGCAAGCTGCTGCAAATTCGCGGGGACGCTCGCGGCACAGGACAGCCAGACGGAGCGGGTGGGGAGCTGTCCCCGTCGGAGCCGAGACGGAGGTGCTGGTGCAGGACAGACCGGCCGACGAGGGGCGGGCGGGGAGCGAGGCCAGACGCGTGATCCGACACGCAGAGGGCCTTCTCGGTGGAGGTCTCGGGAAAATCAGCCGTGGCTTAAGAAAAGAGTCTCGCGTCCGGGCAGAAATGCTGGGTAGAAGACGTACAGGAGCAAGCACGTAGGTCCCTAGGGGAGCAGGGCTTTCTGAAACAAGCCAGAAAAGGCAGAAGGCGTCAAGGCAGAGGCTGGTACATTGAGCAGCCGTGAACTGAAGAACGCGCTCATCGAGACACACGCAGGCTGCAGAGACCAGGCGCGGGGCCGGGACCAAGCGCTCACGTTCAGATGACGTCAAGGACGCCGAGCCGTCAACGAGGAAAACACCAAGGGCCCGGGAGCACACGCCGTTCAGCCTCATCGGTAACGACGGCCCCCAGGAGCAAGTCAGGACACAGGCAGTGTCACTCCCTACGGAGACCGAAGTCAGCAAAGACCAAGCGACTTCTCGCTCGGGGTCGTGGTACGAACGGCGGTATCGTCAGAGGGAGAGGGAGGAGCGGACCAGACCGAGGCTCGGCGGGAGCTGCCCCTCGAGCTGCCGGGGCACTTTCTTCCAGACCCTGAAGAACCAGCAGAGCCTCGCGTGGACCAGCGTGGCTTCCGCCTCCTGTAGTGAAGTCACCTCCCTGCGGTGCGTACCCACAAGTGCGGAACCGGACCCGTGGCCCCAGAAAACCGTTTCTCTTCCTTCTCAGTTAGGCCCGTCCTCGGGAAGAGTAATGCACCGTCCCCAGACTCCATTCCTGCCCCTCTGACTATACACGGGCTGCCCGCAGGGCCCTCGGAGGCCGGAGTCCGGAGCCGCCCTTGCTCCCAGCGCCCCCAGTGGAGAGACCCAGCGCGGGTTGTGAGAACTGTACCCTTTACCTCCTGATACCCTCGGCCGGCCTCTGCAGCCTGCGTGTGTCACCGGCCCCCGGTCGACCGTGGAGAGATGGGGCTACTTCCTTGTTGATCGGAGCGTCCCCTTCTCTGTGGGGCAAGTCGCGGGGAGGTGGATCTTAGGGTGGTGGGCACCCCAGCGGGCCGGGGCCTCGGGTGCTCCTGGGGAGCAGGCAGTGGACCACTCGCTGGGTGGGGCCGGGCCAGGGGGTCCGGGCGCTCTCCCATCTCCCCCCTGCACCGTGGGGCTGGGCTCATCGCGGTCCCTAAGGCCCGAGCCCTCCGACGGGCTAAGGCCGCGCGTCGTCAGGACAGAGGGAACAAACACGCCAGCCCACGTGCTCCTCCCTCCACCCGTGTCTACACGGCGGCCTGCCCTGCCCCCACCGCACCCCAGCACGGCCTCGCGCAGCCAGGCCTGCACCGCTCCAGCCCCCGGAGACATCCGGCAGAGTCCCCAGCCGCCGGCACCCTCCCAGGCAGCCGGCAGGGCAGCCCCCACTAGGGCCCGTGGCACACCACGCCAAGCCGCCTCCGGATGGGCGGTGGCTGGTGGCTGTGCTCACTGCTGTCTGCGACCGCCCCCCCCCCCCCCCGCAGCGCAGGTAGTTCCACCAGGGCCTGGCCCTGAGCAGCTGTACGAGTCCAGGAGGGAGTGCGGTCAGCCTCTCCTCTCTGCGAGGGGCACCGGTCTGGGGGTC
The DNA here is from genome assembly GCF_023721935.1 of Panthera uncia. Lineage (NCBI taxonomy): Eukaryota > Metazoa > Chordata > Mammalia > Carnivora > Felidae > Panthera > Panthera uncia. The sequence goes on from NW_026058245.1 coordinate 2,319, forward strand.
TGGCCTGCCTGCTCCCCTCACTCCATGGATCCAGCTAACCGTCAGAAGCAGGTTAGTTTGAGTCCGTTTGCTGTGCGGTTGGTGTTTCTGTCTTAGACGTACTCTGGAGAGGTGGGCCTCTGCTCCTTGCACAAGAGTGTTTCTTTATTTTTTTAAAGTTTATTTATTTTGAGAGAGAGAGAGAGAGAGAGAGTGTGTGTGTGTGGGAGGGGGGAGAGAGAGAGCACAAGCGCACACGGCAGGGGAGGGGCAGAGGGAGAGACAGAACCCCAAGCAGGCTCCGTGCCGTCAGCACAGAGCCCAACGTGGGGCTCGATCTCACAACCATGGGATCGTGACCTGAACTGATATCAAGGGTTGGACGCTTAGCCGACTGAGCCACCCAGGTGCCCCAAAAAGTACGCTTTTTGATGCCCG
>NW_026058246.1:0-11424 GCF_023721935.1 Panthera uncia
AGCCCTGTGGTCCAGTCTGTCGGCCAGCGTGGCCAGCACACGGCAGGCACAAGGCATCCCGCGAGCACGCTTCCCAGGCCGCTGGGCTTGGTGTGGGGGATGTGGCGATGCTCCCCCGGGGCCCGAGTCAACACACAGGCCAGGCTGCAGGAAGCGTGTGGCCTGGGGAGCCCCCAGGAAGGCCAGCTTCACCTGGTGTCTGGAAACAGGTGTGTAGTGCGGGGTGAGCAAGGGTGAGCCACTGAGGGTTAGGGGCAGGGAGTGTGCAGGTCACAGGAGTCCGGGTGGAGGGATGACACGGCTGGGATTCTTGTCTGGGGACGGGCTTTGTCCCAAAGAGTCAGACCCACACAAAGGAAGGCCCGGAAGGGTGGCCTAGAGGGGCCTGAACAGGAAGCGTGAAGTTAAGGGCACAGGAAGGGGTGAGGGCAACCAGAAACCCGTGCGTCTCCATCCCCTCCTGAGCCCCCACACCTGCCAGCGACAGGAGGGGCACCGGGACCCCACCTTCTGGCTCAAGCAGGGGCTGCACAGTGAGGACATCAGGTCAATGGGAACCCTGGAGGCAGGAGCTGCAGGGCTGAGTGAGCGCCCCGGGAGTGTCCGACGCCCAGTCTAGGTGGACCCGCAGGCCCGCGAGGGGTGAGCAACAGAAGAGGGAAGGAGGCTGACAGCAGAAACTAGGCGGTCTGGAGAGTGGAGGAAGGGGAAGGGTGGCTGGAGGTCTGACGGTGCGGAAAATTCCAGGGAGGGCAGATGGCTCTCAGGTAAGGGAGGGGCAGAAACCAGACTGAGGAGCAGGGGCGGGGCTGGGAGCAGAGCCCAGGGAGGAAGGAGGAGCGGCTACAGGGGCACATGGCTGGCCCCGAGCAGGGTGGAAGCAAGCAGGCCAGCAACAGCTGCGGCTCAGGAAATTACAGCCCCTCACAGCAGGTCGCAGGTCGTAAACCGTACATGTACTGCGGGAGGCCCGGGAAACAGCCCACGGCACGATTCGGTTCCCCACCAGTCCACGCGGACAAGCTAGCTCTGCAGCCGGGCAGCCTCCCAGTGGGAGAACGCTCCCGGGACCCACCGAGGGCTGTGATCCGGGTGGGGGTGGGAGCCCGGACCGAGTCAGGTTACGAGGAGTCACTCCCTAAAGCTGCACGGGCTCAGGGCACACTGACCACGGGCCCCGGCCCTGCAAGGCTGGGCTGTGGAGACGTGAAATCTGGCCCCATGAAGCGCACGCGGGGGGCGCTCGCCTGTCCGTTGCCAGCCCCGCAACGCCAACCAACGCTGGGCGGTGCCGGCATCGGTGCCGGAGGGCGGCTGTGTTTCACGGTCACGTGCTTCTCTGCACACTTTGAGTTTCGCTTTATGTTTCCGATACCTCAGTGAAAGTACCTGTCCCCGAAGCGGTGCATTTAGCAGATACACCGCCTCAGGTGTGGGAGAAGGGCCGAAACTCAGCAGCCGTGTGTCCACTCAGAGGAGCTGAGTGACGTGTAGAGGCGTGTGGCCACCTCACACCCTCCCTGTGGCTTCTCACGTGAGACCACCGTGTCAGCGTTACCTCTTAATCTGATCGATCTGGGTTAAGACAGCGTTGACCACACGGATGGCATCTGACGGCTCGGTACCTGCTCTGCAAGCGTTGCGGGCGGCCGTGAGGCTCTCCACCTGTGGGGATGGGGCGACGGGTCGGAAAGGACAGCACCCGACCCCAGGGGCAGCCACGCGCTGCATCAACCGAGCAAGCGAGGGACAAGTGAACGGGTACGCGTGAGCCCGCTATGCCAGGAGCTCGACGTGCGGGACGCCGGGGAGGAGAGGGCTGCGTGACAGGAGTGCACGGACTCAGCCAGGGGTCCAATTTCCTTCAGTCACGGGTGTGATGTCCAGCTGCACCTACCTCATCAATCAGCACAAACACCAGCGCATCTCTGTCATCAATCAAGTCCTGAATCTTCTGGAACATCTTCGTTACCAGCTTGCCACTCTGGAACCAAAACGCTCCTTTAATGTTGACTTGTACACGTCACGCCGCCTGCCGCACACCCTTATCTGCCGTCCCTGCCCAGCCTCGTTATGACCCCAGGTGGCCCCACAAGCCCATTGTCTCCTGACGGCCCCCTGGAGAAATCCCTAAATCCAAGGAGCCAGGGCCACACGGGAGAGGCCGACCCACACGATCCCCTCGCCCCGCTCCACGTGCCAGGAAGCGCGCCCGAGCCCACGCCGGCTCAGCCCTGAGCCGCCTGGCACACACAGGTGCCTCAGTGCCCTCCCTCCTTCCTTTTGCCTGCCATCCGCACCACCAGGAACAAGATGGGTCATGGATGCAAGCTAAGCGCACTCCCTAGGGGTGCTCCCCGTCCCGGCTCACCACCCTCTGGAGGGATCTGTTTGCACCGGTGCCCGGGCAGAGCTCTCCTGTGCTGAGAGGCACCTGCAACATCACCTTGGCTGAGCCCCACGGTTTGGACAGAGGAACACAGAGGAACGAGGCTCAGAGCCCCGAGGGCGTGCTCTCTGAGGATGCAGCCCTCTGCTGAACGCAGGTCCCGTCCTCAGAGAAAGCTGAGTGTCTGTCCCGCCCAAAGGTCTGGATGCCACCAGCAGAGGGTACTCTCGGGCCTATTTTCAAGTTACTGCTCAGTTCTGGAACTTCCCTCCGACCGCGAGTCCGCCCTACTGTCACGTTACCTACTTCTGTCTGAAGCTCTCGGAGGAGAGTTTGCCTACTCTACGAGACAGCCGTCCAACTACATGGTTGACAATGCCGACAAGCAGAAGCGATGCTGATACTTACTTCCGAAAACCACTTAGAGAAGAGGCTGTGGCTGTTTATTTCAATTAATTGGCCGTACCGGTACCTGAGATGACAAAACAGAGTTACAACGAGTGGCTTGCAAATCGCTCCTACGGCACCCACAGGGGCGGCAACGCTTCTGCTGTAATCCAGCATCCCTCCGCTGCCCACTAACTGGTTAAGTCACCACAGCTACCAGCGAGGGCTGGTGCAGCGGCCTGCGCAAGTACTTACGACAATCTGACAACATGCAATCAGCGGTCCTAGCTGAAGCAAACTAAGGGTTTTGAACCGGAAAACATCTCTGCATCAAAACAACAGTAGCATCCCTCTCACTTTTCATCTGCTTGTAACTGACGCCTCAGGTGCTCTAAGAAGCGTCACCAGCAGTAACGTGGTAGCAAAACAAAACGTGACCGTCAGACGTTTTCTGGCCAGAGCTGAACGTGTTTTCCTCCCTCCATAAACCCAACGAGTGGACAATCCGTTTCCCAGCAAAAACTCACTTCCTGTGGACCCCAGGGCCATGGGGCACCCGGAGGCCCCGATGTCAACCTCAGTATATACTGACAGACTGCAATCTAGCACTGGTCCTCTGTGCACACGGGACACCTGGATGCACTTAGTTCTAACTAAAATCAAACAGGGAGCGAGACGGAGGCAGAAGGGAAGCCGAGCCCCGTCCCCTATGCCTCGAAAGTCCACATGGGAAAAACAATCCCTTTCAAAAAATTGCAACTGGCTAGCCACTAATTCTGTTTACCAAAGAGGAGAGAGACAGACAACCTAATGGAATAAAGACTGGGTTGAATACTGAACGAAATTAACCCTAAGGCATTTCGATCAGGTGAGCAACAAAGGCTTGCTAAGGTTTCTTTCTGGCATTTCTAAGCCACAAAATAAATGCGTATTTCCAGATGGTTGTACTGCAGGAAGTTTTCTTTCTTGCGGTAACATCTTCAGTGTCCAGTGTGCCAGGTAACGGCTCCAAGAGATCTGCAAGGCACAGATGCACCTCGGCAGGTCAAGACAAAAGCCAAGTTGCTTACGCAGAATAAAAGGTAGAAACAGAGCAACTTCCCTACACAAAAATTCTCCCGGGACATTTTTGAAAGGGAAGAAAATAAAGTATTCGTCCTAGGATACACGCTGGAGTAACAAGTCTCAGATCAATCCCCTGAATTAACCGGAAAAGGAGACGAAATCATCGCAACAGCATCTGTGAATGGCGCCAGACAGCAGGCGTCAGGACTGTCACCCAGACAGGAACGAGGGAGCCTGCGAGCGCTCTGGCTCTCTGCCTACAGCGCCTTCCAACCGCGACCCTGGAGGGGACCCAAGACGTGCACAGCCACTGCGCTGACTTGGACACAGAGGTCAGAGTTCGAGGAGCCCGAGGCAGCTGCAGGCTGCAGAGCAGAGTTCCAGAGGGGAGGTAGACACGCAGGAGTAAAGCTCCAGGAATCACATGGGGTCCCTCTGGGTCTTTGCTGACACTCGGGCGTGTGTGAATACGGAAATCCCAACAGGCTGGAGAGCCGTGAGGGGCACGGCTCCCGGTGCTCACAGGCTGGGAAGCTCAAGTTCCCAATGGCCAACGTGCACAGTACCTGCTATCACTCAGGGTGCCCAAGTGAGATCCCAGAAGGGCCTCACTTCACTATTAAGTCTGGACTCCTTTCCAGTAAAGCTTAAAAACAAACCTCAAAAGGGTTGCTCTAAATCACAAATGCAATGCCTAGCAGAACAAAACCCGACAAAAACAATGTCTGCATTCAACCAAAACTTACCTGACAGCACAAGCAGAAACGGACCCCAAACCAGGAGAAACACCAGTCAACAGAAAGACCCGGAACTGACAACAAGGACGGACTTAGTAGGGAAAGTTGTGAAATGGTGACCACACACCGGCTCAAACATTTTAACAAGAGGATAATGCGGAGAGAATTGAAAAGTATAAAAGGAACCAAGTGGAACAGCCAGAGAAGAAAAACATGCAAACAGAAATGAAAATGTCACTGAATTAAAAGCAGATTTGACATCTTAGAAAACTGCCCAAAATGCAACACGGAAAATTCTAAAATCCTCAAAGAAAAAAAGCCACATTGGTGGCCCAGGGGAGAATATCAAACAGCTGAACACGCAAATAAATGGGTCTGTTCCTAGAAAGTGAGTGTGTGTAGGGGGAATTCGTTGAGAAAATAACGGCCGAATGGTGTCTAAACGCAATGACATCGTAAGCCCCGAGAGAGACAGAACTCGAGGAGAAACAGACAAATCCACCCCTAGCTTGGCCATGCCTCTCTCAGGCAACAGGATGGGAGACCATCAGCGAGAGCAGCAAGCATCCGGCCCTGAGAGCAGACTGCATTCTGACATACACGCGGGACAGTCACCCAAAGGGCACGTGCTGATCGTTAAAGCAAGCGCCGTAAACGTAAAAGACTGAAACTCAACTCAGAACAGTGCTCAGTACGGGAGTTAATTTGCTCTGAAAGAGAGGGATCTACCAGTAAAGGAAAATTATGAAGAAATAAACAGCTTCCATATCACACATGAAAAGCAAGCGACCCCGTCCTGCCGCTCCCCTTTCTCGAATTACCAGAAGTTACCTGCTCGAAAGTCTGATGGTCAATTTCTGGGCTAGTGCCTTACACAGGGATGTTTTTCCAGTTCCCGGAGGACCTGTAACAAAACCCAAGCAGATGTGTTTTTAAGTCAGCATGGTAACAAATCCCTTAAAACAACGGGAGCTGCATTATCCCCGGCACACACAGCAAGGAGTGGGGCTCAGAGCTCTGAATGCTGTTACCCCAAGTACTGCCGGGCAGCCCACAGAGAAGTCGGCTAGCAGCATGCGTGCTGCAAAATATTAACACGCTTCCCGAGGCTTTCCCTTTTTCTCCTTGTCTGACCTCGGCCCGTGTTTCTACTCTTGGCTTCCATGTCCCCAACACAGCATCGCCTCCCGGCCCGTGCGTCCCCTCAGCATCCGGAGCGAGCACCTCTCCCGGTCTCCATCTTCGCGGACACCCTCCTTGTCCCCACACGTCCTCTAGAAAACCCACTCGCTAAGTCACCTCGTGAAAGGTCAAACACCTTTCATGACAAGCATCTGGATTCTTAAGGCACTGACGTTTGTCATTCCTGCAGCCCACAGCATCCCCGTCTTCCACGGCAGCCCACGCTAAACCAGAAGAGCAGCAGGCGAAGCCCTGCTCGTACAGCTTCTTGCCCCGTGTGCCACTGAGCAGGAGGCCTGGCAGCAGCTGAGACGCCAACACAGAGGGACAAATGCATCTACCAGAAGATGCAGACACTTTCAAATCTGATCTGCGTGCATTCTTGATAATTAAAGAAGAAACATAGAGCCGATTCTAAATGGGAAATACTTGATTTCACTAATCAAAATACCCCCGGATGGTCTGCTCAGAACCCAGTATCAGGACAATATGCCGAGATTATCTGCGGTTTAAAAGGCCCCGTGTTGGGGGTGCCTGGGTGGTTCGGTTAAGCATCTGAACCTTGATTTCGGCTCAGGCCAAGATCTCACGGTTTGTGAGACTGAACCCCGAGTTGGGCTCTGTGCTGACAGCGTGGAGCCTTTTCGGGATTCTCTCTCCCTCTCTCTCTCTGCCCTTCCCCCACTCATGCACTCTGTCTCAAAATAAATAAATACAATCTTAGAAGAAAATAAAAGATTTTTAAGACTCCACAGAAGCGTATGGTCTTAACTGGTCTCAGAAGCTAACCACCCCCACCTCACTATTATTTGGGCATTCTCTCGATTTCTTTCTAACCAAGAACATCAAGAAAAAATCCAACGTTCTCCTCTGAGAAGATTCAGACAGAATTTCAGTGAAGCAGGGCTGTTGCGGTTTATGGTCACAAAGCGAAGCCCTGGGAATGCTACAAAAACGTGAGGCAGTTCCTGCCCAAAGGACCGTACGATCACTTGGGGGAATTAGGCAGTTATATGAGAAGTTTAATAATAACATAGAAAAGTCACAAGGCAGAGACCAGGCAGCTGCCGAGTGAAGGGTCAGGTGACACATGCCCAGGGTAATGTGAGCTAGAGTGGCTTCTCAGGGAGGGGACATTCGAGGACAGCTCTGGCTGCATCAGAAAACAGAACTGTAACCCCTTGAAGGTCAGCGGGACAAGTAAAAAAGCCTGACTTCACACGGTTTACCTGGTTAAATAAAGAAAACCCCACACGCTCTTACCGTGAAGCAGCACCACCCGGTTCCAGGCGATGAGATTGCTGTCGACGTTCTTGTCTGAAAACAGCAAGGTTGTCATCACGTAATCGAGGAGCTGAGTGAAGAAAGGTAAAATGCGGACGGAGGTGTGGACAAGGCAAAGGTTCCCACCAGATGTGCTGCCGGAGCTCGTGCCCGAGGAGAGGGGCCGGGCGCCAGACCACCCCTCGGCGACTGCTGGCGCCGAGTGCCGGATGCTTCACAGGCTTCCGTTTTGGAAGAAACTCCAAACGTACGAGACCAGGTTGGCTGCTGCTACTCTAAGTATGCAGACAAACACAGGGGTCCCGCCAAAGGACAAGACTTGGCAAGTGATGAGTGGGCTCCTACCTCTGGGACAACACGGCAGCGGGCAAGCCACAGCACATTCACTTAGGACGACAGCCAGGACTGTGGTCGCGCAGCCCGGGTGATGTGGGGGATGGACTTCTAGTGTCCCCCACGGCATGCAGGACCCTTCCCCTTGAAGGGGGCTCAGACGAGCTGGCGCTTGCTCAGACCTGCCGACCTGCTCTGTCTGCCCCTTGGCCCTGCCTCCTCAGTCCCAGTGCGTTAAGAGCACAATCCGGTGAAAGCTGTCTTTACATTCTGCACCCTCCCCTTCCTCCCCCATGGGACAGACACCCGGGACACGGGCTGCCAGGAACCATAAATTCCCAAAAGCCTATTTGAGTCACGGGGCTCCAAGATGCTGGAGGGCAACACAATATTGATCCCAACTCAAACAGCCGGGACTTCCTGCAAAATTAGCACAGCAACTTACATGAGACTTGACTTCCACATCATATACCAGGCTGTCCCAAAGCCCATGGAATTCAGCTGGGAGAGAGGAAAACAAAAACCTAATTTTAGGAAAACAAGCACCACAATGACCAGTGAGGTCTGCCCTGAGTCACTGACGCTCTCCACCGCACCACACACCACAGGCTGAGAGTCTCATTACCGGGAAGTTAAATTTTTGAATTGTTTCTTAAAAGTTTAATTTTTCTTTACAGATGCAAAGTCACTGCCAGTCACTCAGCTTTCAACAGACAACCGAATGGAGTACGGAGTTACTTCCTCATCATGTGACCACGCGCAATTATCTCTTGTGGACCTGAGCTCTCCCACAAGCACATAGACTGCCCCACCGTCCTCCCCAGCAGCCAGCACTTGGGTGGGGCCGAGGCAGGTCTGGGCCGGCTGTCACGACACCACAGGTAAACGCTGAGGACTCCACCGGCTAGAACCAAGGCAAAGTCCACAGGGAAGCACGGAGAAGGCAGGAGGAAGGAAGGGGCCGGCAGGTGACCAACCGGGAAGGAAAGGGCACCTCCAGATTCTCAGCACCATCTCTGAGGGACCCGCCTGCAGGAACACAGCCTCACAATGGAGACCCCTGCTTTTATCTTCTGCGATGCGCTCTCTGTTCCACAAGAAAAAAAACACCCCGGAAGCCTACAAAACAGATGGATGAATACAACCTCCTCAGCTAACTGCCTTGGAGAGAGCAGGCCACATGCTGACCCCTGACCTCGTGTCCCAGGTGCGTACTGCCCGGCGCCAGTGCTCACGCACCTGCGGGCAGGACCCAGTGACTCGCCGCAGTTATGTTCTCGGTCTCCTCCTCCAGAGTCTCACTGCTGGGGCCGCCCTCATTCAGCTGGAAGACGTGAAGCGAAATCGTGCAGGCACCCAAGTCGATGGGCTGTGATGAGAGGGAGAGCAATCAACCCACGCAGACCGAACTCCCTTCCCAATTCTAGCCATGACAATTACCCGGTAAAGTCCAAAAATAAAAATTGAATATGCAGAACGTTAGAAACTCGTTCGTAGATTAGGAAAAAAGCCTATCATATTCAGATTCGGTATCAACTCTTTAAGATGTTTCTCTCTCCCCTTTTGACTAAAAAACTACTTTATTGTTCTTCGTAATCATGAAAATTACGTGGTTAGTGAAAACGTACAAACGATACAGGATGAAGTTTGTCAAAGTCGCCCATCCAACCTCACACAGCCACACGTACTTGACCAAAAACGGATTCAACCACAGTTTTCTAACTGTGCCTTTCCTGCTTCTTTTTCACATCTGTCATATTTACTGTGATCGTATCATCTGCTTAGTCAACCTCTAACTGACGGATAACCAAGATACTTCGAGTTGTCAGCTACTATTAACAACATACATAGAAAGTCGCCCTTGCACTTCTACAAAATCACATAATTACGTCTGAAGATGAATTTCTCTAGGTGAACAGGCAGAGCCAAAGATGAGAACGTTAAAACGTCTAATCGCTGGCCCCAGCGCCCTCCACTGAGGCTACGTTAACCTGTCTTCCCTCAGTAGCGTGAAGAGCGCCTCTGCGTCTGCCAAGCTGTCCAAAATCAAGTATGATGGGTAAAACTCACAAAGCCACGGGGCACCCGGGTGGCTCAGTCGGTTGAGCGTCCGACTTCGGCTCAGGTCATGATCTCACCATTCGGGGGTTCGAGCCCCGCGTCGGGCTCTGTGCTGACTACTCAGAGCCTAGAGCCTGCTTCGGATTCTGGGTCTCCCTCTCTCTCGGCCCCTCCCCTGCTCACGCTCTGTCTCTCAAAAATAAACATTAAAAAATTTTTTTAAAAAACCCCAAAACTGACAAAGACACAAATGCTAGTCCCAGTATAAGAAAGGAGAGGTCCACCTTCTAAGCAAAATTTTGGGGCCAAACCAATGCTTCCCAACTGATTCTTTGTAAGACACGAGCCATGCGGGTAGAGGGGATGTATCAGACACTGGGTTGTTTGTATAGTGACAAAAAGGTCCCAACACACCCACCCTCTCCCACAAAGATGGTGGGCGAGGCCGTCCGCACGCCAGACTAGACGAAGCCCTTCTCCACGGAAGGCCCATCTCATCCCTCAGCCCCCATGCCTACTACAGTCTATGCCGGTGGAGCGGTCCATGGACATCTGCTGCCTGGAAGGACAGAGAGCAGGGAAGGAGGCCTCATCAGCACAGCCCATTCCACGGCGCTGCGTTCTGCTTTCGCAATGGTCCCCCTACTGTGCTGTGAGCATCCTGACCCCGGGGCCAGCCCACTCCCAGCACCTGGCTCTTCCCAGACAAAGCAACAGATAAACGAACCACTTTCTGACAACCCACCACCAAAGCAGCAAGCAGACATCCGTGATACTGACGTTGCTTTTTTTTTTTTTTTTTTTTTTTTTTTTTTTAAGGTAAACTCAACACCCGACATGGGGCTTGAACCTATGAACCCAGGATCAAGATCGCATGATCTGCTAAATGAGCCAGCCTGGTGCCCCCATGACACTAACTTTGTATTCGACTATGGATTAGCGATTTCTTGGCAATATGAATTAGTCACCTGTGGGTCTTTAACCTTCAACTCTGTGTCAACAATAGACACAGACTGCACGTTTCTGCTCAGAAAAGGATCATCAAACTCGGTCCACGTGTAGTCACCAAACACAATGTTATGTCTGTTGAGCAGCTTTCTAACGCTCAGCTTTATATCTTCCTTTTTGGCAGTGCTGGGAACACAAGACACAGAGGTCAGGATGGTAACAAGCGCCTTCTACAAAATCAGGCCTTTCAGAGCACAGCGGTGGGCTCGCCTGGGGGTCAGCCCCAAGCCAAGCCCTGCCCTCCATCCGCCAAGAGGCCACAGCAACAGCTCCTGCCACCCGGGGCTGCCCCAACAGAAGATCAGCCCGGACACACAGGCCTGGCGTGCGCTGCGAGCTCTCGCTAGTGCTGCTACTGTTAGGAACGAAGGCGCAAAGCTCCCACAGCCGTGGGGTTGCAGCCCGAGTCCGCATTTTAACAAAAGCCCGAGGCCTGTGATTCACGTGGGAAAACTCTTGACACTTTCGGACTGGCATTCAAGGCTTCCAGGACGCCGACCGGTTCTGGACCATACCTGCCTCCGCCCCGCCTCCCACACTGCCCCAGCCGGCCTCCCCCTCGGCGGCAGGCAGGCCCGGGAGGGTCCACCCTCCCGGGCGCCTGCCCCACGCAAGCCACACCCAGACCCCTCTGAAAGCTGCGGACCACGGGGGTTCGCCTGGGGTCCTGAGAGATCAGGTGGTGGGCGGCTGGGGTGACCGAACAGCCCGACAAACGCCAGCTCCGAGGATAACGTGCACACGCGCCCCTTCCTCCCCGGGCCCGTCCGGCTCCGCTTGGGTGCGGCGCCCGGGCTCACCTGCCGCTCCGCTGGTGCACCTCCACGTGGACGGTCGGCGCCTCGGCCACGCAGGGCAGCGCCTGCTTCAGGTCGCCCACGGCCTCGTCCATGGCGCCGCCTGGAGCAGCGGGGACCCGGCCGGAGCGTGGCCGCCGCCGCCTCGCGCCCCGAGCCGCCGCCGCCGCCGCCGCCGCCG
>NW_026058246.1:11824-27648 GCF_023721935.1 Panthera uncia
CGCCACCGCCCGGGCCGCTCCAGCCGTCCGCCCTCCCGCCCGCGCTTGAAAGTGCCGCGCGCGGCGCACCGCCCTCTGACCCGGAAGCGCTGGGCGCCGGCGGGGCGAGACGGCCCGACTTCCGGCGCCTGCTTCCGGCGAGGCCCGGCGACCTCCGCGGGGCCAGGCGGGTGGCGAGTCGGGGCCGCGGCGGCGGCGGCGTCCACGCTGCGGCCGCGCTTGCTTGCAGCCCTCAGCCCCGCGCTCCGGCCCCGCGCCGCCATGGGCAAGAAGCACAAGAAGCACAAGACCGAGTGGCGCTCGTCCTACGAGGGTGAGGCGGCGGGCGCGCTTTGTGACGTCGGGCCGGCCAGCGGGCGGGGGGGGGGGCGGGGTCCCAGGCGGCGGCCTCGGGCAAAGATCCCGGGCTCGCGGGCTCGGGCCCCGAGGGAGAATCCCCGGCTCGCCTGCGGGTGGGGGGGGGGGGTCTCGGCGGGGGGAAGATTCCGGGGTCGCGGGAAGGTGTCCTGGGCGAGGATTCTGGGATCGCGGGCGGCGGTTCCGGGCCAGGGCGCCAGGGCTGTCGGGCGTCTGGTCCGCCTCCCGCATCTGTGTTGGCTTGTCTGGTCTTGGAGAAGTTCGTCCCTGTTTGTCACCCGCGTCCGGCCTGCGCGTTCCTGCAGCCTCGGTCCTGTGTCTGCTGCAGGACAGACGGGCGTGAGCGCAGGCCAGGAGCTTAGGGAAGGGGGCGGGGAGGGACCAGGCTCCTGGGCTCCCCTGCCTCCTTGTTCCTCGCCAGACAGAGCAGCTCGAACTATGTCCCTGAGGGTGATTCAGCACCAAGGGGGGCGGGACTGGCAGCCCCGGGGTTTGCTTCCCCATCTTTCCCTGATGGTGTTGCCTTCTGGGGCCTGGGCGTCCTCTCTGTTCCCCCTGCACGTCGGGCCCCTGGTGCCTCTACACACCCGAGCACACCCCGAAGCTGCGGTCTGTGCTTACAGATTATGCAGACAAGCCCTTGGAGAAGCCCCTGAAGCTGGTTCTCAAGGTTGGAGGAAGTGAAGTGACTGAGCTGTCGGGGTCTGGGCACGACTCCAGTTATTACGATGACAGGTCAGACCACGAGCGAGAGCGGCACAAGGAAAAGAAGAAGAAGAAGAAGAAGAAATCCGAGAAGGAAAAGCACCTTGACGACGAAGAAAGAAGGAAAAGAAAGGTAGAGCAGGGAGGCAGCTGGCCGGTGGAGGCCCCCAGCCCCCCGGACGGCAGATCACAAGGGCCGTGGGGTCTTAGGAAAGGGCCGTCCTGTTTGTAGCAAAAGGCGCACGAGCCCAGGGGGTGGTCATTGGGGGGGGGGGGGGGGGGATCTGAAGGAGAAGCGTCTCTGGAGGGAGGTTTGCCTGCTCGGCTTTGTGTTGCGGGAGATCATTTAAAACCGCTTGCCTTGCTCTCGCTGCCCTGACTCTGCCTCACAGGAAGAGAAGAAGCGGAAACGGGAAAAGGAGCATGGCGACTCAGAGGGAGAGGCCGACGACTTTGATCCCGGCAAGAAGGTGGAGGTGGAGCCGCCCCCCGACAGGCCCGTGCGAGCGTGCCGGACGCAGCCAGGCGAGTGGAAGGAACGTGTTTGGAGGCTCTCCCGGAGCGCGACAGCTCGTCTCTGTGGCACAGTGGTTGGCGTCGTGCTTCTCTGCCTCTTGGGGACGTGTGCAGGAAGGAGGGAACGGTGCTTTCTCTTCCGGGGCTCGACATGAAGCGTAGCTGGACCTGAGGTCTTAGTGTCAACTTGAACCTGTAGAGCAGGGTTCAGTCAACTACCGCCCCTGTGCCCCCTCCCTTTGTTTTTTTTTAAACCCACGAGCTCATCACGGGGAGAAGGGAACTCGTGCTCGAATCAGTTAGTACTGAGGCTGTCAGGCACCACGAGGGCTGTGCCAGCCTCACCGGAGGAGAGAACACTCGGGGCTCTCTAATCCGTGAGTGGTCACTTTCCTCGGGGGCTTTCAAATGGTCAGGAGGTACTGAAGTGGAGGCAGTTTTGCCTCAAGCGTTTCTCTTCTTGACGTTGGGTTTGCCTGCCTGTGATTCGGGAGGGAAGGAAGCGGGGTCGTATGGTAGTCGTTGCCGAGGCTGTGGTTTTCTGGCAACAGCCGTCCCGTGCAAGTCATTGCCACGGTGAACAGGTAGGACCCGGGGCCACGGGGCACGGTGGGCAGGACAGAAGGTCAGGCATGAGACGGTTCGCCGGGTGAACGTGCTCACGAAGTGCGTAGAGTCGCCGGTCCCTGCCGGCTTGGTCAGATCAGCTGATTGAGGTCACGCGTGCAGTGCTTCCCTTCCGTGTACCCGAAGGGGTGATGTTCACGCTTGCTCTGGTCACTGTCACTGTCGGGACCCACTCGTGGTCTGCAGGCCTGTTTGCTCCGGCCCTGGAACCGGCTATTTCTCCAAGGAGCCCTGGTTCCTTAGTGCATTCAGATGCTGAGGTCTGGGGGCTGGGCGTGGCCGGCAGTGGATGCTCTAGGTAAGAGCACTTGTGTTCTTATGGCTTAGGGAACAGAACCTAGGCCGCCACGCGTGCTTACTACGTTCACCAGAAACCACGGTTCCACACCGTGGGCCAAGAGATGTAGTTAGTGGCCGTCCTCACAAGGACCCCCGTGCGGTTGCATTCGTACCCGTTTTACAGAGGAGGAGCAGCAGAGGTGCGGCCAGAGGTTCTGGACTGCCGAGTAAAGTGATAGTTGGTGAAGCTCGGCCTCTGTGTCCTGGCCGTCTTCGTACCGTGTCTGGAATGTACTGGGCCCGGTCGTGACAGGGGACTCCTACAGACTGACAAGTGACAGCTCCCTGTTGTCGTTTGAAGGATCTTGGCACTTTCTAAGGGGTTTGGGGGACTGATGCTGTGGTGGATGCCCCTCCCACCCAGCTGAGTTTTTTGGGGCCAAGACCGGGTCTGGGTCGTCCTTGTACCCAGTTCTTGTTGGAGCCTGAAACACTGAAACGTGCCGTGGAGTGGGAGCTCTCTAGTGACGCAGTATCAAGATGTTTTGACTCATCGTTATCCCGTACTCTTTAAATTGTCAGCTGAGAACGAGAGCACACCGATTCAGCAGTTACTAGAGCATTTTCTCCGCCAGCTCCAGAGGTAAACAGTTTCTCAAGAACTTGAGGTTGGGAACCTTCAGGGTGTCTTCCCTTGTGACGGGTTCTTGCCTCACCTCCCACACCCGTGAAGCAGACCCTTCGCCCTCCCTGGGTGACGCCCAGTCTAGTGGGGGGTGGGCCGGCGTCGGGAGAGCACCGTGTGCCCGGTCCGTGCAGGGCGGGGGTGTTGGTGGGGGGCGGTCAGGACCTCCATGATGCAGATGTCACGGCTCCAGCCAGGAGGGTAATTTTGGAATTTTTAACCATCAAAGATATCTACTACGCTTCTACAGGGTGTAAATTTTATTTCTTGTTTTAAGGAACAAAACTTGGTGAATTGTGTCATGTTTTTACCGTGAAACGTTTTGTATTGTTTGGAAATCTACATTTAGGGTTTTTCCTGTTTAAGTAATGACGTTCTTGTTTTCAGAAAAGATCCTCATGGATTTTTTGCTTTTCCTGTCACGGATGCAATTGCTCCCGGATATTCCATGATAATAAAACATCCCATGGACTTTGGTACGATGAAAGACAAGATTGTAGCCAACGAATACAAATCAGTCACAGAATTTAAGGTAAACTAATTTCGGTTTCTGAAATAATTGCTGCGAAGCTCTCTGTGTGTTTATGTCCAGTAAGTACTCTGTCCGTATCAGCTGGTTTCTAGTTGCGAGTGTTCATGGGGGCCTGAGCCTTCGGGCCAAGGTCTCCCAAAGGTTGCATCAGGGAAACCGGTATCTTGTCTGGAAGCTGTAGAGACACGTGAGGTCAAGCAAAAGTGTGTCTGATTTGGTCTGACTCCAGAATGGGTATTTTTAGAATTACAGTTTTTCCTAGTTTTTTGTTTTATAGTAACTAGGAGTTTAATTTTTTTTTTTTTGACGATCAATTTCTATGACTCTCTAGTGTGTAGTTCTGAACTCTGTTTCTTGGTACAACTGCAAGGTAGGAATTGCTTGTTGGCTTTGATCCCAGGGGCGGATCAAGACGAGTGCTTGACGCTTTGGTAATGATGTCATGTAGGAAAAGGCATCGGGTTTCTTTCTTAGTTTCTATTCAATTTGGAAGGCTTAGCCCTATCCCTTTCATTTGCTGGTGACACGACTGAACGTGTTTGCTGAGCCTCAGAGGCTGTGCCACATGAAAGGGTACAGGGGCGGGCGGCCCTCAGTCCTCCACTTTCCTTGTCGGGCCCTGGTTTGCTCTGCTGCCCAGTGACGGTCCTGGATGTGAGCAGTGTCCCCCCTCTGCCTTGTCCTCAAGACTGCTACATCAAGGCCCACAGGCCCAGCCCTGGGGACCTTGGCCGTGGGGTCAGTGCTGGGGCTCGGTCAGGGTCTGGCTGGCTTCAGCTGTCCTTATGCGTCCTCATGGCCAGCACAGCGCACCTGTGACGGGTGTGTGTGCGGTCTGTAATTTGGTTGGGGTGATGGTATATTGAAACGTCCAATAGCTTGCTTTTAACTACAGAAAGCCTTTTTGCTGATGCTATTAGAGTAATTGGCGATAGACCAAGTTTTGAATTCTGTGGCAAAATCCCAGAGAGAGGACATGAACGTGCTCAGCTCTCGGCTCATTCCTCGGCTTTTACTTAAAAGGACCTGGCTGTCACTTCTTGTTCCTACTTACATCTGATTTCTCCCAAAGCGGGGGAGCTGGAGATGGAGAGAGGGAGCCGCGATGTTCTTAGAACGCGCACGTGTTGGGGCAGCTGGGAGGCTCCGTCGGTTAAGCGTCCAATTCTTGGTTTCGTCTTAGGTCATGATCTCTTGGTTCACGAGTTCAGGCCCCACGTCAGGCTCTGTGATGACAGCGTGGAGCCTGCTTGGGATTCTGTCTCTCCCCTGCTCACACACACATTCTCTTTCTCAGAATAAAAAAACAGAAACAGAAGCCACGCGTGTCGCCCTCAGGAGGAAGCTCCAGGTTTGGCAGGCTTCTCACTGTAAGGTCTGAAACTTTCCTCAAAGAGTCGTTAAAAACCACTTGTTAAGCTGAAGAGCCTGGTTTAGTTGCTTGCCACTCAGTTTTAGCCTCTTGACAGGAGTCCTGTTTTTGCTGGCATCTTAGTGGTTCAAATTCGACAGATTCTATTTTTTTCCCTTTCAGGCGGATTTCAAACTGATGTGTGATAACGCGATGACCTACAACAGACCAGACACTGTGTACTACAAGTTAGCTAAGAAGATCCTTCACGCAGGCTTTAAGATGATGAGCAAAGTAAGAAGCCCGCGGCCGCAAGGAGCCACAGAGACGAGAGTTCCCCTCTGTCTCGATGCCTACACAGAGCCCCACCCCCACTGACTGACACGCTTCCACCCGTCCGTCACTGGCCGTGGTACAGAGCCTCCGTACACATCCCAGGCCACCCTCCCCGCCAGGCGCGCGCTCTCTCTCTCTCTGTCTCTCTCTGCTCCCGCGCCAGCTGGAACGTCTCCTTTAGGGTTGGCGGAAAGTGCTGGATCTGTTGATCTAAGTGTGGGTGTCTGATGGATCGCAGCCAGCCTGTGATTTGTCTTACGTGGCTGCCTCACTGAGTCCAGACAGGACGTCTTGGCCGTCCGGAGTGGCTTCCCAGATCTGTCCCATGAGCCAGGTTGCATGCGTCACGCATCCGGGACCGGTGCCTTGTGCCTGACCGGCCCGTGGGTGAGGTGCGGGCCCCTGTGCCCTCTGGCCCGTCCCCCTCCGCCAGCCCCGAGTGCTCCCAGCCAGTCGGCCGCGCCTGTGGTGCCGACTCCCACCCGCCCCTGCCGCGGTAGCGCCACGGGAGCCCGCTGTTAGGCCAGGCGAGGCCGCGGCCATCCCCATCCCACCCGTCGCCATGGCGCCTCGGCTGCGAGGCAGAGGTAAAGGCCTGCTGCTCTGTCCTTTTTGATTCTAGGAGCGGCTGTTAGCTCTGAAGCGCAGCATGTCGTTTATGCAGGACATGGATTTTTCTCAGCAGGCAGCTCTTCTGGGCAACGAAGACACAGCTGTTGAGGAGCCCGTTCCTGAAGCGGCACCTGTACAAGTAGAAACTGCCAAGAAATCCAAAAGGCCGAGTAGAGAAGTTATCAGGTAACGGGAAACGCACCTCAGGACTGTGAGTGAGGGTGAGCCTGTGCTGGCGCCCGTGGCCGCGGAGTAGCTCGTGGACCCCCACCTGCTGGAAGGAGCCCAGTCCCCAGCGGCTGCGTGTGAGCTCTGGTCTCAGGTGTTTCCAGGCAGCTGGCCGGCAACCTGGGCCAGCCGGGCCTCGTCACGCTAACGGACCTGGGGGCACAAGGGCAGGACAGCCCCTGCCAGCCATACGCAGGCTCTGTTCCAGGTGTGACACTGCTGTTCCCATATGCGTGTTGCAGTGGTTGTTGGCCCTTCACTCTGAAGAAGTTCCCTCACGTGCAGGACACTTGATGGTGGCCTAGCTTGGCTGTCCCTGTGCGGGGGACGTAGCTGTGCTGTGTTTAGGCAGGTGACACGCTTTGTGGGGGGGCTTCATTCTCCTCATACCTGCCCCCCCCCCCCCCAACTCCTGCAGCCGTCCACCCTGGGCCAGAGGCGGGGCCTTCTTGCAGGCTTGGGGTCCGCAGGCAGAGTTTGCTCCCGCGGCTCCTTGGATGGAGTCGGTCCATATGCTTCTGGAACCTTCCACAGGAGAGGCTACATCCCTTGGGCGCTGCACCCAGTGACCCTTGGCTGTTCGAATAAAGCTCTTCTCTGTGTGGGGTCTGAGCCCGCCTGCCGAAGGCTCGGGACGCCCCTTTTGCCTCACGACCTGTGCTCCCAGCTCACCCTTGTTTCTGGCGTCTGCACGCTCCACGGAGCTTTGCCTCTTTTTCCAACGGTGCCTCGAACGACATTGTGAGTAGTGAGGTTGCCGTCAGGTTGCTCTTAGATCGACTCAGGTGTGCAGCTGAGACACGAGACACTCCAGCGGCCGTTTGGGGCTCCCTCGCTGTTCGTGGAGGCCCCGCATATTGCTGCAGTTACAGCCACGAGGACAGGGTCGAGGAGTGCTCCGTGCCCTTGCTCCCGGCCCGTGGTGACCTTGGGGAGCGGTAGGGACTGACCGTGGTGAGGCGGGAGCGGCACGTGCCCGGGTGACGTGTGTGGTGTTCCTGCCTCGCAGCTGCACGTTTGAGCCGGAAGGAAATGCCTGCAGCCTGACTGACAGCACGGCAGAGGAGCACGTGCTGGCCTTGGTGGAGCACGCAGCTGACGAGGCTCGGGACAGGATCAGCCGGCTCCTCCCAGGGGGCAAGGTAGCGTCGGGGGTGTCTGGGCAGAGCTCGTGTCCCGCAGGCTCCCTTGCGGGTGATGGGTCCCGTCACCGGCTCCATCTCTGGGGTGGGCGGGGGCCTCCCAGAAGCGGTGTGTGATGCGGGGACGCTGCAGGCAGGCTCGCCCCGTAGTGGGATGTTGCCCACCGGCGGATGGACGTCAGGCCTGCCAGGCGCCTGCGCCGCAGCCTCCCTCTTCTCCTGGTGTGCTTGCGTCTCTGTGTGCCTCTGCGGCGCCCGTGGGTCCCATCTGACCCGGGCCTGGCCTGTGGGGGCCTCCCTGCTGTGCTTGGAGCACCCCCCTGCCGGGAGAGCAGACCGGCACCTCCAGTAGAAACGGTGTGGCTCTTGCGTGCACTTTTAAACCCGCTAGTCACGGTAACGAGGACAGAGGCGATGTTAATCCCGGCACGTTTACTTGACCTGGTGCATCCACGGTCTCGTCTGTGCACGTGGTCCGTGTGAAGAACTCTTAGAACTTCACATCCCTGTCTCAGACACGTGTTCTCAAAACGCGCGTGGAGTGTTAGTCAAGGATTTTGAACAGTGACGTTTTGCATGCGCCGGGTTACGTGAAGCTTACGGAGATGAATCTTTTACTTACCTTAAGTTTCCCTGGTGGGAAGTTTGCGGTTCCCTGTGTAGCTGATGTTGATCTGCTGGACCCGCTGGTCTGCACGCCTGTAGTGCTTCAGCCCCGGAATGTCCCGGGCACTGGGCACGGCCCTCAGTGGCGCTGGGAAAGAGCCCTGCGGACTGTAGCTCGGAGAGGGAGGGCCGTGCCGAGCTGCGTGTATTCATCAGAGGCACGTGTCCACACCCGAACCCCCATTGTTCCCAGTGCTGGGCCTGTTTCCCTTTTCTCCCTTTTTGGGTTGTAATTCCACAGCGAGAAACCTGACTCCTGCTCCCCTTAGTGCATTCACGTGGTCAGTGCTCACGTGGTCAGCGCTCACGTGGTCAGTGCTCACATGGTGAGTACTTACATTGTTAGTACTCCCATGCTCACCGCTCACATGGTCAGCACTTACGTGGTCAGTGCTCACGTGGTCGGTATTTACGTGGTCAGTACTGACACGGTTAGCGCGCACGTGGTCAGTGTTTACGTGGCCAGCACTTATGTGGTCAGTATTTACATGGTCAGCGCTCACGTGGTCAGTACTGACACAACGCTCACGTGGTCAGTGCTCACATGGTGAGTACTCGTATGGTTAGTACTCACACACTCAGCGCTCACGTGGTCAGCAGTGACAGGTCTCCTGTCCTCCCCGCCCTGTATTCAGGCACTCAGGCCAAGGGTCCCCCTCTTCTCTTCCCCCACTCCCATGTGCAGGTGCCCCTCCTGGACCTTCCTGGGGGCCTTCGGAGGAAGAGGGCTTTTGTTCAGTGGTTTTCTGTAAGCGGAAGTAAGTCCCTTGTGTTAGAGATGGAGCCTCTAGTGCCCGTTGATACGGCATTTGGTGACCAGGGTCCTGTTCTGGGTCATTTGGCTCAGGTTCTGACATCCTGTAAGAGGGCAGTTTCTGGGGTAAGCTTCCTGTTTCCGTATCTCCTTTAGAAGAATCAGGAACTAGTCTTAATCCTTTCGGTACACATGGGTGTGAAGTCAGGTTCGGGGAGGTATGAGAGAGGTCTCTGCGGTCTTTTCCATGGGGAAACCAACTGCCCCGTGACCTGTTGGGATTTGTGCATGTTAGGCCGTGCTCGTACGCCTTAGCTCTTGGTGTTGTGGCAGAGCACGTAGGGCTGGCCCTCAGGTGTGCTTCCTTGCAGATGGGCTATCTGAAGAAGGACAGTGACGGCAGCTTGCTCTACAGCGTGGTCAACACGGCCGAGCCGGATGCCGACGGTGCGTGGCCCCGAGCAGGGCTGGGGTTAGTCTCCGCAGCGCCAGGGAGTTTCGGCTTCGTAGCCCGTCTGAGATCACGGTTGCCCGTGCAGAGCAGGCCCCAGTCGCACGGCATAGACGAATCCCATCCGGTGTTACTCCCCTGTCCTCCCCCTCCTGTGTATGATACGCAGCCTGCGTATGATACGTGGACAGGGGGCAGTCATCCAGCGGGGGCAGGGGTGCCGCTCAGACCTTTTCTGCCCCAGGGTCTAGCATAGGCAGCCAGTGTAGAGCTGTGCTCCCGCAGGGCTGCGGTTCTACAAGTCCTCATGGCCTGACTTCCAGATACCATCATGAGGATCGACTCACACCCTTGTCAGGGCTCCCTGGGAGGAGCCAGAGTGCACAACTCCGTCGTACTCGCAGAGCTTGGAAGGGGCCCAGACGTGGGCGTAGAGGGGATGCCCTGTGTGATCATGGTGTTGAGGACCTTGAGGGGGGCACAGATGCTGGATCCGCTCACCCGTGGGGAAGCCCTTATGTACTCCGTCTCTTTGAAAAGTATCTCGAGTTGATCAACTCATAGCTTAGACAGAGTTAAGGTTTGAGAATTGTAGCGGCTACTTTTTTTTTTTTTAAGTGCTTATTTATTTTGAGAGAGAGAGAGGGAGAGAAAGAATCCCAAGCAGGCCCCAGGCAGTGCAGAGCCTGAGGCGGGGCTCGAACTCACAAACCGTGAGATCGACCTGAGCTGAAATCAAGAGTCGGATGTTTAACCGACTGAGCCACCCAGGCGCCTAAGAATTTTAGCGGTTTCTGTAAATTTGATTTTAGCTGGTCTTTCTAGAGAGCCCCCCGTGCCTTCCCCAAGTGCACTCTGTGAGCCACTGCGGGAGCTGGGAACTCCCCGAGCCACCTGTTCACAGCCTGGTCCCTTTGCAGAGGAGGAGACCCACCCTGTGGACCTGAGCTCGCTCTCCAGCAAGCTGCTCCCTGGCTTTACCACACTGGGCTTCAAGGATGAGAGAAGGGGCAAAGGTGAGTGTGGGGTGGGCAGGTAGGGGCACGGGATGAGGGAAATCACAGGAGAGGTGTGGACCCAGCGTCCTTCCGCCGTCTTCCTGGCTCACCTGGTCTTAGTACCGTGTCCAGATTCTGGCTCTGAAACTAACGAGATTAAATTAAGGTCCTGTCGAGTGAGGGGAATAAACGTTTCACCGGGCACGCTCCTCCTTTACCGTCCACTCGTACCGGCCTGTGGGTCTCAGCCCCGTGCCGACCGTGGGTGGGGGTGTATGCCGGGGTGTCTGCCGAATGATGGGGGGCAAGTGTGGGAGACGGAAGGTTGGACGGGTGTGGCGGTGGAGGGAGGGAGGGGACTGGTGTGCTGGCCGCACTCGTGTGTGTGGCCGAGTGACCGAGTGACGTCTGTGGCTGGTTTGCTAGATTTGGAGTGTGTCGGTGTGCAGCAGTTTTGTTCCCCGGGGGACAGCTGGTGGCGTCTGGGGACATTGTGATGGTCACATCGTGGTGCTGCTGGAGTCTAGTGGGGGGGGACGGGCACGTCTGAGACGCATTGCTCTTGAGCTCTGACGTCATTCACGTGGGGACGCCAGCCGTGATGCCCCCACAGCCCCTTGAGGGATCCAGCCTCGTCCGTGGGCTCGGTTCCCAGCAGGGCCCGGGTCGGCACGAAGCCGTCCTACCAGCGCGCGCTCGCCTTGCATCGCGTGAACTGTCCTCTGCACCTGCTGCAGAGCCTGAAGTGCTGGTTCGGCCCGGAAGCTGCCACCGCTTCGGGTCGCTGGGGAGCAGCGATGTCACAGGGAGGAGGCTGGGAGCGGGGGCGTCTCGTGCGGGCGTCCCCGCACGTGCGTCTCACGTCTTGTGCTCTCCCTCTCCTGCCCTCAGTCACTTTTCTCTCCAGCACCACCACCGCGCTTTCAATGCACAGCAATTCCGTGTTCGGCGACTTAAAGTCGGAGGAGATAGACCTGCTGTATTCCGCCTACGGGGATGAGACGGGTGTGCAGTGCGCGCTGAGGTGAGCAGGGTCGGCACGGCCCGGAAGGTTCTCGCTTGCCGTGCGGGAGGAGCCGTTTCCCTGGTGGGTGGTTGGCGGGAGACGGCCGACGGCAGCGGGTCTGCACGGCGGAGGCTTTCGAGTTCTTTTCCGTAAACCACTGGTTTGCCGCGGGTTGGTCTTGAAGTTCGGGTAACTCAGCTGCGCCTTACAAAGGTGACGATCCAGGCTGTAGTTTAAAAAAGAACGTGTGTGTGCGTGTCACCAACCACGTGTGTTTGGAGCTTGTTTCGTGATTTCGTTGGGACGTGGCTCGGTGGCCGTGTTAGTCTGCCGGGGCCACCGGAACCGTGCACCCCAGCCTGAGGGGCTGAAGTGACAGGCATTCGTCGTCTGGCGGGGCCGGAGGCCGGGAGTCCGAGACCCGGGCGTGGGCAGGGCTGCTTTCTCCTGCGGCCTCTGTGCTTAGCGCGTAGACGGCCCTGGTCTCCCTGTGTCCTCACCTGCACGCCCCTCTCTAAGTCTGTGTCCCGGTCTCCGTTTCCTTCAGAGACACCGATCGTAACGCGTTAGGGCCCCCTAAAGACTTCGCTCGAACTTCATCACCTTTGGGAGGCCACGTCTCCAAATGATACTTTCTGAGGTACTGGGGTTGGAGCTTCAGCAGAAGAATTTTGGGACACGCTTCAGTCCCCATTGGTGACTGGGACGTGGTACTAAAACCTTAGACGTGGTGCCGTGTTTCTGTGGAGCTGCTGTGTTCTGTGCACCAATAGAAGTAGGTCACGCCTGTAGAATTTTAGTAATTCTCCAGGAGGAAAGGCGAGTTTGGCTAACCTCTAAGAAATGGATCTTTCCGTATTAGATCTTTGATTTCAAACGGAACACGGGACGTATTTTAAAAACGAACAAAAGGAAGTCAGCCCTTAATACGATTTTTATGAGCCCAGAGAGGCAGAAGTGGAACACCAAGGAGGAAATCTGTGGTGAGCGAGGACAGTGTCACAAGTGGTGCCCTCCCCCCCTTTTGCCCCACTGCCCTGTCACAGCCTTTAAGGGACGGCAGTCACCTTTGGTTCAGGGGGCACGGTGTTCCCAGACCGTGGTCGCCTTCCCCCGCGCCCACCCCAGAAACACGGATGGACTCCGGGTGCTGGGCAGCGAGAAGCCCGACCGCGTGAGCAGCGCACGGCGGCCGCAGCCCACGCTCCTCCCGGGCGTCCCCGCGTCACCTCGCCACGCGCTCTGTTCCAGACCACGCCACGAGTGTTCCGGTGTCCCTGCTCCCGTCACACGCTCACGGTGGTGGCGTCTCCTGAAACGCTCCCGGAGAGACTCGTGTGCCGTCACGGTCTCACTCCCAGATCGGTGGCCCTCCTCGCTCCCCGTGTGACGGTCTGGCCTCTGGGGAGCCCTTCTGAGCCTTTGCCCCAGGGCTTAGAGGCCAGGACCCGGGCCTTCGTCCCCTGCCTCCTTTTACGGTGCCTTCCACTCACTTCTTTTTTAGTTTGTAGTATTCACGGAGTCCGAAAACCAGGACGATACTCTAGGGTGCGGTGCCCGCGGAGTCTCGTTCCCGCACGAGCTCCCTCTCCCCGCTGCTGTGGAGCATCTCTCCTCGGTCTCCTTTCGTTAAGTCAGAACGGAAACAAAAACGAAAAGAGCACCGGGTACGGCTGTGCCCCTCCCGCGGGAGCCCGCGTGTCCCCGTTGACCCCGAGCCGCGCGCTTGCGGTTGTGCGGGGCTACCTGCCCGCGGCTTTTCGCGGTCGGTAGAGGATGGAGTCGCGGTCGGGGTTTCTCGTGATTTTCTTCGTAACGTGCTCTTCCTGGCGTGTCTCGTGCGGGGTGTGGTGTGCGGTGCGTGTGACGTGCGAGAGCCGCGCTCGTCCGCTCGCGTTCTCAGAAAGGCTTCCGGTCGGCAGACTGCGAGTGGTTCGGTCTGGGGCGAGACACGAGTGACGCGTGGATTTGCAGCTTGTGGGCTTGGCGCCCCCGATCCCTGCCGTTGTTCAAGAGCTCACCGTATGTGCCCGGACTCTCGTTAGCCTTGTCTTTTTTGAAGTGATCTTCTCGAGATGGTTTTTGAGTTCTAGCATCTGTTTTTTAAGATCTCTTGTTTCTGTCGTTTAGTTTATATCGAGGGAGAGCGCCCGTGCACGTGAATGGGGGAGGGGCGGGGGGAGGGGAGAGAACCCCAAGCAGCCTCCGCGCTCAGCTCAGAGCCTGATGTGTGTCTGGAACTCCCAAAGTGGGAGATCGCGACTCGAGCCCAGGTCGAGAGTCACGTGCTTGACGAGCCCCCCGGGCGCCCCTTGAGGTCCTTTTCACCTTTCTGGATCATGGGCCACCCTGAGTATCCGACGGAGACGGTTGCTGCCACCCCCCAGAGTACACGTGGGAGGTTTGCGGCTCTCGGCGAGACCCTCTCGCGGAGGCGCGTCCGAGGAGCCGGGTCCACGGGGCAGGCCCCGCTCCTCGGGACCGCCGGCCCCGGGGAAGGCGCCTGGGAGGCGAGAGCGTGCGGCGCGGGGCCTTCCGGCGGCATCGTGCCCTCTCTCGGCCTTCCAGCCTGCAGGAGTTCGTGAAGGATGCCGGGAGCTACAGCAAGAAGATGGTGGACGACCTCCTGGACCAGATCACCGGCGGGGACCACTCGCGGATGCTGTTCCAGCTGAGGCAGGTGGGCGTGCGTGTGTTGCGTTTGTGGGGCCGCGCCTGTGGAGCGAGCCTGTCCGGATGGACACCGTCCTAGGGAGTCGCTGGCTGGTCTCCCCTCGTTCATGTTTTAAGTTTTTATTTCAGGCAGTCAGTTTTCTTTCAGAGGAACTGAGAAGTTTAAGAAGACCCACTTGCCACCCCCCCCTCCCCCCCCCCCCCCCCCCCCCCCCCCACCGTCTCTGGGGCTCTGTGACTTTATACCCAGATCACTGTCGTGTGCCGTCCATTCCCTTTGCTCTGAAGACTCTTTTTGGCTATTTCTTCGAGTGTAGACTTGCTGACGGGGAATTTACTCAGCTTCTTTTTGGTCTGAAAGAAGTTATTTTATCCGTATTTATGGAATTCCTCTTCCCTGGGTCTGGAATCGTGGAATCATAGGCTGCTTTTCTCCTATTTTGAGAGACATCTGACCACACCGTTTCTGAAGCGTCGCCGTCGTAGGCGTCTGTGTCTTCTGTCGTGCATCTTCTTGGCAAAGCGCACGCGTCGGCCGACGGGCTTCGAGTGGGCTTTTCCTTTTTTCAAGGTTGTAGGAAAAGACCAGAAGAGGTCTGTGCTATACAGACCTCCGTCCCAGGAGGCCTCAGATACTCGCTCCTTTGTCCTTTGCAGGAAATGGACTGCTTGCTGCTCTACGTGCTTCTAAAGTTTAATCTTTGTAACTGATTTTCAGTAATTCGTCTCTGATGTGTTTCAGCGTTCTTTTCTCTGTGTTTGTCCTGCTTAACGTTTGTCGGGCTTCTCAGGCCCATCATTTAGAAGATTTTCATCTGTCGTCTTTTCAGATGTCGTGTCTGCCCCCACCCCACACTCGTCGCTTCTCCGGGACTGTGACACGCGGCCGGCATCCTGGCCTGTCCCGAGTGCCGGTAATGCTCAGCTCCTGTCTCAGTCTCTTGTCCCTCCCTCAGGGGTGAATGCTGTCTGTTGCCGTGGCTTCAAGTTGAGTGATCTGTTTTTGTGCCTCAGCCACATTTGCTGTTAAGCTCAGCCAGTGAAGGCTTCCTTTGAGACGCCGTGTTGTAGGTCTAGGCTCTGTTTTCTTCCTTCTTAGGCCTTCCCTTTCACGTTATGTTCACGCTTTCCTTTAAACTTTTGGACCTATTTCTCGTATCTCCCACGGCTGCTTTGAAAGTCCTTATCCGCCAATTTTGTCATCTCTGCCATTCCTGGATCTGCCTTTTGGTAGATTTTCCTCTGCTTACTGTCCACAGTTTGCTGCTTTATTGTTTGATTGGGCCCCGGGCATTACATTGTCGAGTCTCTGCTGTCTGGACTGGCTATTACTGCCGCCAGCAGTCATAAGTGACTGGCGGAAATAGGACTGTGGTTGGTCTGAATTAGATATGATGAGAATGTGAGCTGCGGACCAGAATTTTAGAGACTGGTGCGAAAAAAGAAACGTAAAACTATTTCATTATTTTATCTGGATCTCACGTTAAAATAAAAGATGTTTTCGATACGTTGGGTTAAGTGAAACGTGTCATCGTCGACTGCGTGTTAAGATTAATCTTAAGCAGGCTACCGGAAGGTTAGGTGGGTATGTGCTCACGTTACATTACTGCTGGGCGAGGCTGGCCTGGATTTTACTGTGTTCCTTTAAGAATGTTGATGTTCATTTTGGCGGAGTTCTTAGGAGTCATCTGATTTCTTGGGATTTGTTTTTAATTTGGTAGGGTGGGTTTCAGCGGCCTTTATGTTGGGTGAATTTGGCCCTGGTCCCAAGGAATGGCCTTTCGGGGTCTCTTGTGGTGGCCCAGGTTTCAGTGAGGTCTTGGCTGGGTGGAGTTTGGTTGTGTCTCCTCACGTGTACTTGGCCCCATGGTGTTCGTCTGTGTGTGCACAGGTCAGTGTGGTCCGG
>NW_026058247.1:0-8636 GCF_023721935.1 Panthera uncia
GTGCCCCCAGTACTCATGCTGCATTGTCAATCAGCTGCTTTCGTTCCATGTATCTTTTTATCTGCCTCACGCCTTTGGCCCACTCTGGTCTTCACGACCCATCCGTGGGGTTGTTCCCTCTCAATATTTTTCATCTTTGGCTTCTTCTGCCAGTTACCCGGACCCTGACCTCTAAGAGACCCCTCAGACCACTAAGAGATGGTCTGGTCCAGAAAAATCACTGTAGTCCCTTTCAGAACAGCTTTCTTATCAGTCTGCCTCAGTGAGAAGTGGCCAGTCTGCCTTGGCTGTCCTTGGGTAGATGCCTACCCGCCCTGGTCCGGGGTTTGGGTCTTATAATACAAACCCTGGCAGGTTATCAATGGAGGAAGCAGCCCCAGGTGGTTTGTTAGCAAAGTTGTCCAAGACAAGGCTATTGTCCACTGCTTCCTCAAAGGTAAGGTTTCCCGAACTTGGCACCATTGACATTTTGGGCTGCGTATTTATTTACTGTGGGGGACTGAGCTGTGCATCGTAGGATGTTCAGCAGCATGACCGGCCTCTGCCGAGCTGGTGCTAACAGCAAGCACCCTTTCCCCACTTGCACTGAGTTATGATCATCTGAAATGTCTTCAGGCATTGCCAAATGTCTCCTGGGAGGAAACTCACCCCCGGTGGAGAATCACAGTTCTAAGAGTATGGGAGGCTCCAGTGCTAGCCCATCCAGGCGTAGAGTTAGTCAGCAGCGTGAAGATGAAGAACAGCGATTGTATGTCTGCCTTCCTCAGCGCTGGCTTAGAGGCTGAGAGGGGCAGCTCCTGCTGTGGGCAGGGGGTTGGGTGGAGCGTCGATGGGTTCAGATATGAGCAGCGGTGATCGATCAACGTGGGGAAACCGAGGCAGTATCACGTGCGTGTGTGTGTTTTAGCTGCGTCGGTTTGAACGAGCATGTTCAGTGGTTTCCTCTTTGTGTGTACGTTTCCGAGACTGGGCAGTTCTCTGTGTGGGTGTAAAGGTATCTGAGTGAGGACACAGGTATCTGTATGTCTTGAGGTTGGACGGCACGTAGCGCACACTGCCCTCCTCCTATGTAATCAGGAGAGATTAGTGCCATATATGACGCACCTGATTAATACCAATCAGACTGTCACCCGGGGTGAGAATTAGCTTTACTGAAGTTGAAATGAAAACCAGAACTTACTTCAGAGTGGCTTTTCTTCTTGGGTGGACCTGTCTGCCTCTGGGCTCCTACCACGTGCCACGAATGGGTCAGGCCCCTAGTGGTCTCAGTGACACCATGCCGCAGCACCAGAGTCCAGGGTGGGCCAAGCTCAGGGGCCCAGGAGCACAGCCAAGGCCACTCCAAGCTCATGTGTGTTTTCCAGTTTCAGCCCTTGAAAAACTAGCTGTACAACAAACTGCTCAGCCTTTCTTTTTCTTGGGTTTTCCTTTCTGTAAAATGAAGATAAGTAATACCCTTCTCAGAGGA
The DNA here is from genome assembly GCF_023721935.1 of Panthera uncia. NCBI lineage: Eukaryota > Metazoa > Chordata > Mammalia > Carnivora > Felidae > Panthera > Panthera uncia. Next base: position 1,469 of record NW_026058247.1, read on the forward strand.
TTCTCAGGAGTCTCAGGGGACTCTGACATTGTCATGCTTTAAAAAATGGTACTACCTAAGTGTTGAATGAAAACGAATTGTACTTCCTCCTCTTTTTGGTATTAGGTGAGCTCTTCCCTTTTAAAAAAATCGACTGATATTTATTTATATACTCTACGTTCCTGATCATTTATCTAAATAGTTGCCCTTCTGACTTGATTAGCTCTCTGGGCACATAGGGTTAGGTCCAAAGGGAGGTATGGACCTAACCGTATGTGCCCAGAGAGCTAATCAAGTCAGAAGGACAAATATTTATCAAAGGAGAAGAGCTTGTTAATCCTTCAACAAGCAGCCACAGGTGAGAAACAGAAAGGTTATGTACGGCGTCTCCAACCCTCAAAGCATTATGGTAAAGGATGAAGCATATCGGAAGGAGGCCCATGGACAGTCTTGCCAGTCGTTCTTCTACTCGTTCAAGTTAATGGCCTTTTCTTTTCTCCAGCTTTATTGTGGTATAATTGACAAATAAAATCACATGCATTTAAGTGTACAGCTAGACGATTTGATATACATGCACTTTTTGAAATGATTACCGCAACTAACATATCCGTCACCTTACATAGTGACCTTTTTTTGGTTGTGAGGACGTTTAAGATCTATTTTCTTAGCAGATTTCAAGTGGACACTCCAGGATTATTAACTCTGGCCACCGTGTTGTATGTCGTGTCTCCAGAACTTATTATCTTATAACTGAAGCTTGTGCTCTTTGACCAGTGTCTCCCCAGTCGCCAGCCTGGTAATTACCTTTCCATTTTCTGTTTCTGTGAGTTTGGCTTTTCTTTTTCTTTTACTTTTCTCCCTTCCTTTCCATTTCTTTCTTTCTCCCTTTCTTTTTCTCTTTTCTTTCTTTCTTTCTTTCTTTCTCTCCCTTCCTTCCTTCTTCTCTTTCTTTCTTTCTTTCTTTCACTCCCCCTCTTTTTCTTTCTCCCTCTCTCTCCCCTCCTCCCTTCCTTCTTTTCTTTCTTTCTTTTTTTCTTTCTTCCTCTCTCTCTCTCCCTTACTCCCTTCCTTTTCTTTCTTTCTTTCTTTCTTTCTTTCTTTCTTTCTTTCTTTCTTTCTCCCCCCTCTCTTTCTTTCTTTCTCCCCCCTCTTTTTCTTTCTCTTTCTTTCTTTCTTTCTTTCTTTCTTTCTTTTCCTTCCTTCCTTCCTTCCTTCCTTCCTTCCTTCCTTCCGTCCTTCCTTCCTTCCTTCCTTATTTCCTTATTTCCTTCCTTCTTTCCTTTTCTTTCTTTCACCTCTTTCTTTCTTTCTTTCTTTCTCTCTCCCTTCCTTCCTTGTTTTCCTCTTTCTTTCTTTCTTTCTTTCTTTCTTTCTTTCTTTCCACGTGTGTGAGATCATATATTATTTGTCTTTTTCTGGGTGGCTTATTTCACTTAGCATAATGTCGTCTAGGTTCACCCATGTTGTTGCAAATGGTAGGATTTCCTTCTTTCTCAGGGCTGAATGATAGCCAGTTGTCTATATCTATATGTACATATCACATTTTCTTCATCTATTCATCCATCATTAAACACACAAGTTGTTTCCAAATCTTGGCTAGTGTGAATAATGCTGCAATGAACATGGGTGTACAGATATCTCTTCAAGGTACTGATTTCATTTTCCTTGAATATATACCCAGAAGTGGAATTGCTGGGTTCTATTTGGTTCTATTTGTAAGTTTTTGAGGAGACTCCATATAGTTTTCCATAGTGGCTGCACCAGTTTATATCACCACCAGCAGTGCACAAGTGTTCCCCTTTGTCCACATCCTCATCAATACTTGTTATCTCTTGACTTAAAAAAAAATTATGTTTATTTATTTTTGAGACAGAGAGAGAGAAAGACAGATTGTAGCGGGGGAGGGGCAGAGAGAGAGGGAGACACAGAATGTGAAGCAGGCTCCAGGCTCCAAGCTGTCAGCACAGAGCCCGACGCGGGGCTTGAACCCAAGAACCCTGAGATCATGACCTGAGCCGAAGTCGGATGTTTAACCGACTGAGCTGCCCAGGAGCCCCTCTCTTGTCTTTTAAAAAGTTAATTCATTTACTCTGAGAGAGAGAGAGAGAGTGCACACACACATTCATGAGCAGGAGAGGAGCAGAGAGAGAGAGAATCCCAAGCAGGTTCTGTGCTGTCAGCAGGGCTCCATCTCACAAACTGTGAGATCATGACCTGAGCTGAAATCAAGAGTTGGACCATTAACTCACTGAGCCACCCAGGCATCCCTGGAGAGTTCTTTTTGAATGAAGACCTCTAGCTAATAAATGCAGAAAGAATGATAGAATTAAAAAATGACTTAATTTTTAACTTTTTAAATGTCAATTTATTTTGAGAGAGAGAGAGTGGGAGTGGGAGAGGGGCAGAGAGAGAGGGAGAGAGAATCCAAAGCAGGCTCCACATTATCAGTGCAGAGCCCGACGTGGGCTTCAACGTGGGGCTCAATCTCACAATCCTGAGATCATGACCTGAGCCAAAATCAAGAATTGGACATTTGACTGACTGAGCCACCCAAGTGTGCCCCTTAAAAATGATTTAAAAAATGCTTAAATTTCCCTTGTTTGAACATACAAGTGGAAACCCCTATAAGTTGGTTTCAGGATTCTCTGACATAACCACATTCCCCATTGGCAGCTTCTTTGCTTTCTGGAACAACACAGACTCCCTGGTTCAACTTGAACATCTCTGCCCCCAACATGGAATTAGTGATTTTTTTTTTTTTTAACAAGTCATGGTTCCTTGTAGAGAGGAATAGCATTTAGAGATCACCTTGTGGGTGCTGGGGTACACACTATGATTGATTCTAGCAATACTGCATCACATCAAGGATGGACAGAATGAACAGAGCTAGGTAATAAACCACAAGTCCATACTGATATTTCCAGTTAAGTTCTCAGATTACAGAATTTTTCCTTAACTTCTTTGACTTTATATTTATATTTCTTTGCTCTTATGCTAAAAATCTCAGTTCTGGATAACATTATTATAATTAACTATTTGCTGATTCTAATTTATATACATTCTGAGTAATAAAAATATTACTGAGTAATATTTTTAGATAAATATTTTAAAAACATATCAATATTGAAACCTGAAATAATTTTTGTGTGGTTATGCTACCCATGTGATATTTATTTGTTTCAGTATGTCTTCAATTTTGGGAGCTACTTAAAAAAATTTATCTATTTATCTTGAGAGAGAGAGAGAGTGTGTGTGTGTGTGAGTAGGAGAGGGACAGAGAGGGAGGGAGAGAGAGAGAATCCCAAGCAGGCTCCATGCTATCAGCATAGAGCCTGAAGCAGGGCTCGGATCCCATAAACCATGAGATCATGACCTGAGCTGAAATCAAGAGCCTGATGCTCAACTGACTGAGCCACCCAGGTGCCCCAGGAACTACTTTAGACTTAAGTTTTCAATTATGTTAAATATTCACATGGTTCCAATGACAAAACTATGAAACAAAGTGTGTGTGTGTGTGTGTGTGTGTGTGTGTGTGTATGTGTGTGTGTGTGTGTGTGTGTGTGTGTGTGTAAGATTTAAAGTTCATTTTTAATTCCAGTTAGTTAAAATACAGTATATTAGTTTCAGGTGTAAAATACAGTGATTCAACATTTCCATACAATCCCAGTGCTCACCACAACTTAATGTACTCCTTAATCCCCATAACCTTAATCCCCACCCCCCACCCTCCCACACACCAACTGGTAACCATCAGATTGTTCTCTATAATTCAGTCTTTTTTTTAAATTAAAAAATGTTTATTTATTTATTTTGAAAGAGAGAGAGAGGTAGAGAGAGAGAGGAAGAAAGAGACTTCCAACCAGGCTCTGCGCTATCAGCATGGACCCCAATGTGGGACTCGATTCCCATAAACTGTGAGATCATGATCTGAGCTGAAATCAAGACCTGGACGTTTAACTGAGCCACTCAGGCACCCCTATAATTCAGAGTCTTAAAACAAGGTTTATTTAAAGAACTTTAGCTACCCTAACTTTCCCTCCTGCTTTGTCCCTCCTTATAAGTAACCATTTGTCTTAGTTTTTGGTTTCCCTTCCATTGTTTCTTTCAGAAAATGTAAGCAAATGCATGAAAATATTCACTTTCCCTTCTTACTGCAAAGGTCGCATACTATCAATACTGTTCTCATCTAGCTATTTTGACTTGACGGTATTTCCTGGCCCCAGCCCATAGTGTTACATAGCAATTCTCTTCATTTCTTAGTACAGCTGCACGGTTCTGTATGGTGTAGATATACCATGGGTTATTCAATCAGTTCTCTATTGATGGACATTTTGTTCCCATAGTTTTAATCCTGAGCAGATGATCATCTGAGGAAAATCCATAACAATGAGACTAAAACAAGAAACATTAATAGAAAAAGGAACCCAGAGAATGGAGCCTGTGTAGAGAAAACGAAACCACTATTAATATCTGTAAGGAGATGAGAAAAGTATATAATCATGAAAAAGGGAATGGGGCACTCCAACAAAGAATAATAAAGAGCTCTTGGAACAATCAAAGAATGATATCAGAAATTAAAAACTCATTAAGAAGAATTAAAAGATAAAATTGAAGTAATCTGCCAGCAAAAAAGACAAAAAAGAGAAGTGATTTGAGCCTCAGGGAAACATATCACAGGAACCAATCCTGGAAGTTCAATTTTTGAATAATAGGAATTCCAAAAAAAAGAGAATAGGGAAAATGGGGGAGAAGTAATAATCAACAAAATTATTCAAGATCGTTTCTCAGAACTAAATAGCTTGAATGTCAGGACTCAAAGAACCCATTCAATACACAGTAGAAAAGATGAATGGGCCCATAGCAAATTACATCATTGCATAATTTCAAAACGTTGGGGGGGAAAAGATTTTTCAGGTTGCCAGAAATTTAAAACAAAAAGAGGTCACATAAGATGGGTATTTGGATGTTTTCAGATTTTCAACAGTGGTACTGGAAGCTAGTGGTCACTGGAGTAATAGCTTCAAAATCCTGAAGGAGAATCCTTTTCAACCTAGAATTTTATACCCAGCCAAACTACATCAAGGGGGAATTTTTTTTTTTTTTTTTAGACAAGCACAATCTAAAAAAGAAGTACCCGATGATACATAAAACTGGGGGGAAAACCACCCAACAAGAAGTAGGAGTATTATTTAGAGGTGGAAATGGAGCCAACAGAATGATTAGCTAGCAGGGATGAAATTGGTTGCCTCTGGAGAACAAGTCAGGTGTGGGGAGACTGTTCTTTTAATTGTGAGAATGTATAATTTTGATAAAAATATTTAAAATCAGAAAGAGAAGAAACAACTTTAAAAAAGAAAGGTGACTGGAGGACCGTTTTGAGCTGATGTGATTGTTTTGAAAACCACCACAAAAGATACAGAGAAAGAAGTATGACAAAAAGGTTCTAAGATGCTTATGGAAACTGGTCAAATGGTGATCAAAGTTTAGAGGATCCTTTTCAACCTTCTGCACCATCACCAACTTCTTGACATGTTCACCTTCATGTAAGAACCTGGGAGTCTTCTGGAAGCAGAGACTCCTTGAAGTTGGCTAAAAAGAAGAGCCGTGCTAGAAAAGATGTGTAGAAGAGATCTGGATTCCTAAATATAGGACTGGGAGGCATTGAGAAAAAACTGGAGGAAGGATAGGTAAAGTTTCCTAAAAGTGAAAGGACTGATAATGTCTGGGAAATGAGAAGTAGCTCCAAGTATTTGGAGACTAGAAGTGCTTCCCAAACTTGGGAAGTAAGACTGGGAGGATAGGGCAAAATCGTGAAGAGTCTCAAATGCCCAGCTACCTCATCCGGTCTCTAGGCAATGGGGCGCCACTGAAGGATTCTGAACTGGAAGTAAGGCAATGTGACATTTGTGGAAGATGAATGGACAGAAGAAATGGGAGGGACTGAGACTCTAGAAGCAAAGAGACCACCAGCTACACTGATAGGCTAGTTTTCTTTTTAATGTAATTTATTGTCAAATTGGTTTCCATACAACACCCAGTGGTCATCCCAACAGTGTGATAGGCTAGTTTTTGACTCAGACTAAACAGCTCAGAGAAGGACACGGGTTGTGTGCATTAGCTATGTCCGTGTGTCACCAAATCCTCCCTGCCTCATTGGAAGCTGTACTGCCCCTCTCGGAAAACTCTGTGGTGTTCTCCTCCCTGCCAGGGGGCTGCCCATTGTGGTGGGCCCGGATTGATCAGAGAAATCACCAGGTGGCAGTGCAGGCAAAGCCTTGTTGACCCAAGAGTGGAGCTTCGAGCTTCGCTCTCGGCTTGGGCCAAACCCCAGGTGTGTGGCAAAGTGATCCCCGTACCAGACAAGCTGGGGGCCAAACCCGAGTGGTGGTTGAGAGGCTGTGCAGCCCGTTGCGCCCATGACAACCGAAGGATAGATGGCAGTCACCTTAACTGTCTCTAACTCTTTGAGTCATCACTGCCCTTCCAGGAGCTTCCCGGCCATTCCGCCTGTAGGGAGAGGCGCACTCCTGGGCAAGTACAATGAACGCGGCTGTGAGCGTGGAGACGTCGGGGGTGTCCCTGGCCTCTTCCCAGGGACAGGGTCCCTGTCCCTGGTCCCTGAATGCCCAGCGTCCCTAGAATGCAGGCCCGAGCACACAGCGCTAGACAGCCAACGAGTGACTGCCCAAGGCGACCACGAAGTGGGAGCCAGTGGGCGCGCTGTTGGTTGCCTGAGCCTGGTGTCCCTGGTTTCTTTGTTGGAGGGGGCGGGAGGCAAGAGAGGAGGCGAGCTGGGGCCGTCAGCTGACCGTGTGCTCGGTTTACTCCACCATCCAGGCGGGCCCAGCCTAAGAACGCAGGAGTCCCCGAGGACCCAAACGTGTCGCAGGGGCGCGTGTGCGCGCTCGGTCCCTCGTGGCGGCCGGCTCGAAGCCCTCGCTTTTCAAAGGCGGCCCGGGAGCCACCCCATTGGAGCACTCGCACGCCTGATGGGAGACACCGAAACGCCTCCTCTGAACACGGTGACAAACACGCCCTCCCACCCAGCGGCGACGTGCACGTGACAGTCCTCGGGCTCTCGCAACTACGTGGAAACTTGGAATAGGTCTGCGGCTGCACACAGCCCGGACGCCGGGGTCCCCGCGCCCCCGCCCCCTCCGCGCGGCCCGGGAGCCGCGCCGCCGCCGGC
>NW_026058247.1:9036-36192 GCF_023721935.1 Panthera uncia
CCCCCCCGGGAAGCAGCCCCCCAGGCGGCGGCGGCGGCGGCGGCCCCGGCCATGTGGGACCCGCGGGCAGCTAGGTGCGTAGCGGCGCGGGAAACGCGGGGAGCGCTTCTGGCCTTGCGGGCCCAGCGCCTCTGCCCGGCGGGAAGCGGCGGCGCGCTGGGGCTGGCGACCCCCGAGCGGTCGTGGGGCCGGGGGAGGGCGACGACCCGGGCCTGTCGCGCGGGGGGCGCGCAAGCGGGGGCGGCTCCGGCCCGGGGGGTGGGGTGGGGGGCGAGGGCTCGCGCGGCCACGGGACCGCGGCGGCGCGCGGCCTGCCCCGTTCCCACCCGGGCGCCGAAGCTGCGGCTCCCGGGCCCACCTCCCACCTCCCGCGGGGGGACCCCGGGGCCGCTGGCCGGTGGCGCGGCGCGGACCTGCGGACGCGCCCCCGGGGCACGCAGTCGGGGCTGGCAGGTCCGGACGTGGGGCGGGATTTACGGGAACTTGGACGGCGCTGGCCGCTCCCTCCCCCCCGCCGGCGGGAGGAGGCTCGCGATTCCGGCCCCGGGAGCCCTCGTCTCCAGCCCGCCCGGTCGGGAGCCGGGCTGGCCCGCAAGGGGCCGTCCGGTCCTCCATCCTCGGCTAAACGCGCCGGGGGCGGGGGCAGCAGCAGGGCCCCGCGGCCGAGAAGCGGGGGGTTCCGCTGGCGAGCGTTGGCAGCCGTGGGTTCCCAGCCCGGAGGCCGGGAGGCGCTCTCCGCTCCTCGCGCCGCGCGCCCCCTCGGAGCCCCGCGGCGCGGCTGGAATAGCGCCTCCCCTGGGTGCGCCGCGCGGGCCGGCTCCTCGCCCGGCCGGAGGCGTTTCCGGGAGCCCGAGAGCCTTCGTGCTTCCCCGGGACAATTTCTAGGGAGGTGTCCAATTTGGAAAATAAAGGGGAAATTTTTGAAAAGGGGGGGGGGGCTCTGAGGTCTCTAGCCCCCAGCCCAGCTGCTTTCGGTCCGATTTCTGTCGGTGGATCCTTAGCAGGGAGAACGAGCGGGGAGCAAAGGGCCTTGCGTTCCCAACGCCCAGGCTCTCCTCCGCTCCCCGGTGTTGAGCCTCCCGGGTGCCAGGAGCCTTTTGGAGGCAAAGCTTTTACCCGGATGACTTGGTCTTTTGTGGAGTATCCTGTTTTGTGTCCCAGTGAAAGGGCTATCGTAGTAGGAGAGTCAGAAGTTTGTTTCAACTGTTTTCCAGTCTAGTCTGTTTTGTAGAATTGCAGGCTGGGTGACTGAGTTCCAAGTAACCTTTGCTGGCTCCTGTATCCTCTGCAGGGCGTGGAGGTAGGAGAGGTATGTGTGGCATTCACCCCCTGGAGTAGGATCCCACTGCCTCAGGATGCGGGTTTCCCCATTTAAAAAAAAATTTAATTTATTTTATTTTTTAATGTTTGTGTGTGTGTGTGTGTGTGAGAGAGAGAGAGAGAGAGAGAGAGAGAGATTGTGAATGGGGGAGGGGCAGAGAGAGAAGGAGACACAGAATCCGAAGCAGGCTCCAGACTCTGAGCTGTCAGCACAGAGCCCCTCCTTGGTCTGGAACCCACAAACCCAGAGATCATGACCTGAGAGGAAGTCAGAAGCCTAAAGGACTGAGCCACCCAGGCGACTCTCCCCATCTTTTTTAAAAACCAGATCCACAGTCCAGACCCACCCCTGCCCCCATATATACAAGTATAAAATTGCAACAAGGACTTTACAGTATATTATTCTTTCTACAGGGTGGGGCACAATGATATTTTCTATTTTGTTCTATTTTCTGTTGCTTAAAAACGCTAGTCATAATCCGTGAACTTGATTTTGTGATCGACTAACCGGTTTTAGGTGGCAAGTGCAAAGCTCTCTTTAGGGCTGAGGAGAACATCAGCATTTCGAGGAGAAACCAACTTTGGGAGGGGGGAGTTGGTGTAGGAGACATGAAGGAGGCTGAAGTTCAGACCGGAGTAAGGAAATTCATACCTGGGTCCTGAGAGCACCACAGGACATGGCTGTGTGGTTCCCATCAGTAGCATCTACAAAGGCAGACCAAGGGATGCTTCCAGTTAGTCTGGTTCTGTCCGTCCACAAGGAGCTCGCCACCCGCCATGGAGGCCAGTGGAGCCTTGGTTGAGTTTTGGAGAGATAGGGGCGTAATGTCTCCTTGGCGTGAGGCCTTTTTTGGGGTGGTGAAGGAACAAAGAAGGAGGGGGCTGCAAAGCTGCCTCAAATTCTGGATTCATAAATTCAAAAGAGGATCCTTAACATCTCTGCCCAGAATTCCACAGCTGCAGTGTTAGGAGCAGGGCCATGAACATTGTATAGATGGAAAGACTGAGGCCCATCACCTGTTAGTCATTACAGCTAATGAAGGGTAGCCCTGGGGTTGAACACCCACTGTCTTGACTTCTCAGCGCATGACTCTCAAGGACCAAATAGAGACTTTGCCCTTGTGGACTTCTCAAACTCCTCTTTGCTGATTCTTTGTTTCCTGGGTCCCTACCAAATGCAGGCATATACCATCTTACCGTTTTATCTTTGCGTCTTGGGATGAAGATTCTTTTTTTTTTTCTTTTCTTCTTCTTTTTGCTTGGGTTTCCCCTGCATTTGCTAGACTCAGGAAATGCTTTTTGGCAATAAATTGTGACAACCGTAAGGTTCTCCCTCATTTGTTTCCCATCTCTCAAGATCACTGGCCTTCCCCCTGACCCTGGCCTGGTTTTGGAGTCCATAGCTGCTGAATTTATTTTAGGTTACTTATTTATTTTTTTAACTTTAGATTCACTGAAAGTGTGACCCCATCTTTCCTCTTAAAGCCTTAGCTGCCACTGGGAAAATGTCACAAAGAAATGTTCTGGATTACAGTACCACCTTTTATCCTCCCTAGATACCAAAGATAAATGCTGTAAAAATCATTTTATGCATTTACTATTTACTCAAAACATTTGGTGAACATCTACCATATCCTGGTCACTGTTTTAAGGGCTAGCTTATTTATTTATTTATTTATTTATTTATTTATTTATTTATTTTTGGGATTTGTCATATGCCAACCATATAACCTCATTAATTATCAATTAAGATTTGAAATTGTGTTGAAGGTGGAGGCTGTGTCTTAGATATCTTTGAATCCTTTTCTATTCATAGAACGGGTAACAGCATTCTGTACATATGGGTGTTACATTCAGAGTGAATTGAATGATGGAAAACAAAAATAAATGAAAATCTTTTCTCCAGAGTGAGAGATGCAAAGTTAAATCAGTTATGTTTTCTTTTTAATTTTCCTTTTTTAAAATCTTTAAATTTTTTTTATTTTGAGACAGAGAGAGAGAGAGACAGAACGTGAGCAGGGGAGGGGCAGAGACAGAGGGAGACACAGAATCCAAAGCAGGTTCCAGGCTCTGAGCTGTCAGCACAGAGCCCGATGCGGGGCTCGAACCCACGAACTGGGAGCTCATGACCTGAGCCGAAGCCAGACGCTTAACCGACTGAGCCACCCAGGCGCCCCTTTTTAATTTTCTATTTAATAAATTTATACCCCCTTCACCCATTTCTCCCATCCTCCTTCCCCACCTCTGGCAACCACCAATCTGTTCTCTGTATCTCTGAACATTTTTATTTTTTTTTTATTTAAAAAAAAATTTTTTTTTTCAACGTTTTTTATTTATTTTTGGGACAGAGAGAGACAGAGCATGAACGGGGGAGGGGCAGAGAGAGAGGGAGACACAGAATCGGAAACAGGCTCCAGGCTCCGAGCCATCAGCCCAGAGCCCGACGCGGGGCTCGAACTCACAGACCGTGAGATCGTGACCTGGCTGAAGTCGGACGCTTAACCGACTGCGCCACCCAGGCGCCCCAGAACATTTTTTTTTTTTAAAGATCCCAGGTATAAGAGAGATCGTATAGTTCTGCAGATTCTTTTCGTAGCCAAAGTGAAGCCCCTAGGTCCCGAGTTTGAGGAAGGTAAAGTGATTCTGTGGATGTTTTCAAGAACTGACGTGGAGGTTGGGGCCTGGGCCTCCGGCCATTGTCAAGAGTGTGGCATTGTTTCATTTGACCTTGAGGAACAAGCTCTCTGTTACCTTTCCCCACCTTGGGAAGTCGAGCCCATAAGTCACTGGCTTGCCTCTGGTTTTCCACTCAGTGACACAACTGACGGTGGGCTCATGGCTTTCTACGTTTTAAAGTTTCTTTTACTTCTTAATTTATTTGATTTATTTACAAATATTTTTAATTCAAATTTTAATTAGCATACAGTGCAATATTGGCCTCAGGAGTATGGCTCATGGCTTTTGTAACAAGTTTCCTTGGAGTGCAGCCTGAAGTTTTCAAGGCCAACAAATCCTTGGTGGAAGAAATCTTTACAAGGAAGAGGAATTTGGGGGAAATGGACAGTCTCCTCAGCAGAGGTGACACTTCAGGTTGCAGCAGAGACTGATGGTGGGGACGGTGGCAGTGGTGGGGAGAACATTCAGGCTGAAACTCAAAAACTATTGAACGAGGTGAACAGACACGTCAGAACCCGCAAATGTTACAGCACCCAAACCAAGAGCAATGCTCGTCTGTTCTGCCTGACCAGACATTTTTCTTGGTCTCAACATTCATGAGTAAGCACTGCCTTGTTTCCTTGTTTCTTGTTGAATTTTTGGACAGGTGAACGAGCCTTACCTGTGACACCAGTTTAGCCGAATTGACTCCATCTTTTGTCCGGTCAGTGTCAGTGCCCACCTGCCCTCACCATGACATGTTTGCCCGAGCTCTTGTGGGCCTGGCTAGCTGATGGGACTCACTCTCTGTGTGTCTGTTAGAGCCGGGACATGTGCGAATTTGGCTCTGTTTGAAGTTCCAACCACACGTAGACTGAGAATTTTTTTAAGCGCTGGGTCCTCCGATCTGTGGGGCAGCGCTGGGAAAGGGAACATGAGTGCCAAGCCTGGAAAACGCTGATGCTATCTGGGGGGAAACCATGCCACTGCCCGACAATGCAGAAAATATGGAGAATTACAGTGCCATACTGGTCAATTTGATTCCCTGTGACCAGAGTACTCGGGTCACAGCCTTGAGTCATATCCAGCTCTGGCTTCCAGGGTGCTCTCCTTTGGTCACCTTTGGGCCAGCTCATCCCTCAGCCCATTGGGGTCCCCTCTCCCTGGAGGCTCAAAATATGGTGACTTTGAGGGCTCACTCAAGTCTAAACTTGTTGGCCAGGGTCTAAGGGTCCTGATTGGCCCTTAGACTTTCTCTCTGACGAGGCCTTTCTTCTCCCCTCGGGGTTTTACCTCTTCTTAACTCTTTGCAAGTCAGTTCTTCTCATATAACTGAAGGCCCTGCATTGGCCTATGGAGGATAGAAACATCTGAGACACAGGTGCTTCTCGTGCTGGTAGAACAAAGCTGATGGCGGGCAGACCCGTGAGAAGACCTCAGTGGAGACGTAGACAAGCGCCCCGAGACAGTTCCCAGCTCCTGAATCCTTCCCAGGAGGAAGTAAGGGAGGCCATTTTTGAACGAGGCCTAGACAGACAGGAGAGCTTCCAGCAGGCAGATTGAGGGGGGCCAGGAGGGAGAGAGGGACAGTCCAAGTGAAAGAAGCAGCTTCTTAGTAAGAATAATACTGAACAAAAGGGCTTAGACTCTAACCGTCAAGAGAATACTAGCAAGGATATTAACGGTTTACCCGGAGCCCGGCTCTATGTTTGGTGTGTTTCAGACATTCTGTTATGTGATTCTCACAGAAGTATTGTGAGCAATACCCATATTTCAGATGGCCCTGCAGCAGAACGTAAGCTTTCTGGGCAGCAGTGTTTTGGCCGGTTACGCTCAGCCCCATATCCCAGGCATCCAGCAGAGTGCCTGGCACGCGGTAGGCATTCAACTCATTTGTGCTGACTGACTGAGGACACAGGGAGTCCCGTCAGATAGGTGATGCTGTCCCTGTTTCCCAGGATGGAAACTGAGGCCTCGGCTGCTGTGGTACCAGGTAACGTGTGACTTGATCCCACGTTTTGGGCCTTTCTTTCCTATGAGGAGGACACACTCGTATCCTCATATTCTCCTCTGACACGTGCCCCAGCCTTGCAGAGGCATGGGAGAAGGAGGGAGCCAGAAAAATCTGGGGTCGTGTGGCTACAGCATGGCAGGCGTAGTATTGGAGAATGCTGGAAAGCTAAGTTGAAGGTGGTGTGTGTGAGAGGCTGAGAATGGGAATCTAAGCTATTGAGAGTTTATTCTAAACGGTTTTAAGAGCCATGGAAAGTGTGTGCGTGTGTGTGTGTGTGCGTGTGTGTGTGCATGTGTGTACATGGTTCTGTGTTTTATTAAGAAGGCTGAGATTGTGGATGAATACATTGTTCAGCCTGGCCAAAGTTCATACTTTTTTCAAGGCCAAGTTCAAGGCCCTGTGTTTTGGGAATCTGTCAGCTGGTGTTTAGAGCGGGAGCTAGAACTCAGCTCGTCCCGGTGCTGCTAAGGGACCTCCCTTTCATGGGGTTGTCCTTCAGGGGCCCCTGTCTGGGGGAGACTGGCTTATGAGGCGCTCCTGGGCACCTCCAGACCCTCCCCACGCTGCAGTAGATGGTGTTTTAGCTTCTCTGGAGGGCTTGTCTTGCCTTCCAGATTGAGGGGGAAGCAGACTGCTGTGGTTTGAGGATGGGAGGTGCAATGGAGGCCATTAATCAGCATTTGAAAGGTTGCGGTTGTGGAGAGGCTTGGGGGTGGACCTGGGGGAGGAGGTGACTGGGCTGTGAGTATTCAAACTGAGCCCTCTCTGAATCAGAAAGCACCTTTTTTCAAGGGCTGTCGTAGGAGGGCTTTGTCGCTTCCTCGGGAGCTGCTCCTGACTTCACAAGCAGGTGCTCCCCGTGAGGGGAATATGGCAGTTATCTTGGCACAGAAGCCAGGTCAGGATTTGTAAGCAACCTGTGGTGGCCGATGCTTACCTCCCTCATCTGTCCTGAAGCAGAGCACAGAGTGCTCACTTTTCAGTTTCCTTCAGGTTTGCCTTTACGGGGATTTTATTTCATTCTTTCAAGAGTTTATTGTATTCAATTTATTTTTTAAAAGTTTATTTATTTTGAGAGAGAGAGAAAGAGAGAGAGAGAGCGCATCCTCATGAGCAGAGGAGGGGCAGAGAGAGAGAGGGAGAGGGAGAGAGAGAGAATCCCAAGCAGGCTCCGTGCTGTCAGCGCAGAGCCCGATGTGGGGCTCGATCCCATGAACCGTGAGACCTGAGCTGAAATCAAGAGTTGGATGCTCAACCGACTGAGCCATCCAGGTGCCCTATTTTTAAGGACTCTCTATACCCAGTGTGGGGCTCCAGCTCGCAACTCTGAGATCAGGAGTTGCATGTGCTACCAACTGAGCCAGGCAGGCACTCCTGGATTTGATTTCAATTTTGAAGGCCGTCCTTTATGTTTTCCCCGGTCACCCTCACCCTTCCTACATCCATCTCCCCGAGGAGCTGTGGACACAGATTTTTGGTAGCAGACTTGGGTTTGTACCTTGCTTGGAGAATTCCCTTCACCTTGATCAAAAAAGTTTCCTGATGTGTACAGCCAGGATAATACTTACACCTCCTTCACTAGCACCGTTAGGGATGTTCCGTGAGAAAATGCCGGAGAAGGTCTCAGCACGGGGCCCGGCACGTAGTAAGTGCTCAATAAATTTTAGCCGATGTTACCTCAGGCTGCTCTCATTCCAACAGCAAAATGGAAGGGTGCCGATCTGTGCACACACTGAGGAGAGACCGTGCCCACCGCTAGCCCCTGACTGGGAGGGACGTCGAGAGTCCAGGACTCCAGTTCAGAAGTAGGAGTTGCGACTGAGCCAGCTTTGCATGCAGCGATATTTCTTGAGTAGCTTTCAGAGACCTGGTGTGGTTTTGGGAATTTGGAATGTCTGTCTCTCAAAGCTCATACCATCGGCACACTATCAAAGCCTACGATGCAAAGACCTTGGCCGATCCTTTTCCAAGAACGGCATTTTTTAGTCTGAGTTTACATTCTTCCTTCTTCTTCTTTTTTTTTTTGGAGTTAAAATGTTCCTTATTTTGTGAAATTATGGGACGGTGGAGGGTACACGTAGACATTAAAACAATTTTTTAAAAATGTTTATTTATTTTTGAGAGAGACAGAGACAGAATTCAAGTGGGGGAGGGGCAGAGAGAGAGGAGGAGACACAGAATCCAAAGCAGGCTCCAGGCCCCGAGCTGTCGGCACAGAGCCCGACTCGGGGCTCAAACTCAAGAGCTGCGAGATCATGACCTGAGCTGAAGTCGGACACTCAACCGACTGAGCCACCCAGGCGCCCCAACATTTTTTTTTAATTGAAAAAATTTTAAGTAAACTTTGTGCCCCATGTGGGGTTCAAACTCATGACCCAGAGATCAAAGAGTCACATGCTCTACTGACTGAGCCACCCAGATACACTTGGCTCCATGGTATCCTTTTTTTTTTCCTTTTTCAAGTTTTTATTTAAATTCCAGTTAGTTAACATGCAGTGTAATATTAGTTTCAGGTGTAGAATTTAATGATTTATCACTTACCTGCCACATTTAGTGCTCATGCCAACAAGTGCCCTCCTTAATGCCCATCACCCATTTAGCCCATCCCCCCACCCATCTCTCCTTCAGCAACCCTCAGTTTGTTTTCTATAGTTAAGAGTCTGTTTTAGGGGCGCCCGGGTGGCTCAGTCGGTTAAGCGTCCAACTTTGGCTCAGGTCACGATCTCGCGGCTTGCGAGTTCGAGCCCCGCGTCGGGCTCTGGGCTGACAGCTCAGAGTCTGGAGCCTGTTTCAGATTCTGTGTCTCCCTCTCTCTCTGACTCTCCCCCATTCATGCTCTGACTCTCTCTGTCTCAAAAATAAATGTTAAAAAAAATTTAAAAAAAAAAAGAGTCTGTTTTATGGTTTGCCTTTCTCTCACCCCCCCACCATGTTCATTGGTTTTGTTTCTTACATTGCACATATGAGCGAAATCGTATGATATTTGTCTTTCCCGGACTGACTTACCTTGCTTCGCGTAATACACTCTAGTTCCATCCCCATCTTTGCAAGTGGCAAGACTTCATCCTTTTTTATGGCCGAGTAATATTCCGGTGTATATGTATTATCACATCTTCTTTTTTTTTTTTTAAGTTTATTTATTTATTTTGAGAAGAAGAGGTGGGAGGGGCAGATAGAGGGAGGGAGAGAGAGCGAATCCCAAGCAGGCTCTTCATCGTTGGCATGGAGTCCCAGGTGGGGCTCGAATCCATGAACCATGAAATCATGACCTGAGCCAAAACCAAGAGTCGAATGCTTAAATGACTGAGCCACCCTGGCGCCCCAATTACCATGATCACATCTTCTTTATCCATGCACCAGTTGATGGACATTTGGGCTCTTTCCGTAGTTTGGCTGTTGTCAATAATGCTGCTGTAAACAGCAGGGTGTATGTAACTCTTTGAATCAGCATTTTTGTATCTTTTGGGTAAGTGGTAGTGCAATTGCTGGATTATAGGGTAGTTCTATTTTTAACTTTTTGAGGAACCTCCATACCGTTTTCTAGAGTGGCTGCACCAGTTTGCATTCATTCCTATCAACAGTGTAAGAGGGTTCCCCTTTCTCCTCATTTTCCCCAACATCAGTTGTTTCCTGTGTTGTTAATTTTAGTCATTCTGATGGGTGTGAGGTGATATCTCATTATAGTTTTGATTTCTATTTCCCTGATGATGAGTGATGTTGAGCATCTTTTTAATGTGTCTGTTAATCATCTGTATGTCTTCTTTGGAAAAATATTTATTCATGTCTTCTGCCCATTTTTAAACTGGACTGTTTATGTTTTGGGTGTTGAGTTTGAAAAGTTCTTTATAGATTTTGTATCTTTACAAGATTGTATCCAATATGTCGTTTGCAAATATCTTCTCCCATTCTGTAGGTTGCCTTTTAGTTTTGTCGATTGTTTCCTTTGCTGTGCAGAAGCTTTTTAGGTTGATGAGGTCCCAAGAGTTCATTTTTGCTTTTGGTTCCCTTGCCTCCAGAGACATATCTAGTAGTTGCTATGGATGATGTCAAAGAGGTTGTTGCCTGTTTTCTCCTCCAGGATTTTGATGGTTTCCTGTCTTATATTTAGGTCTTTCATTCATTTTGAATTTATTTTCATATATGATGGTACACTTAAAAATTCCTTTTAATGTTTATTTATTTATTTATTTATTTATTTAATTTTTAAATGTTTATTTATTTTTGAGAGAGACAGACAGAGCAGGAGCGGGAGAGGGGCAGAGAGAGAGACAGAATCCAAAGCAGGCTCCAGGCTCTGAGCGGTCAGCACAGAGCCCGACACGGGGCTCGAACCCACGAACTGCAAGATCATGCCCTGAGCCGAAGTCGGACACTTAACCAACTGAGTCACCCTGGTGCCCCGATCCTGGAGGCTTTTTAACCCCACACAGAAGGCGATGTGATGGATTTGGGGACCATCTCCCTGGTGGCGGGGAGGAGGCCAAGCTGGAGTCGGGTGAGGCTGGGGTAAGGGGAGGGTGGCAAGGCGGATACTGTAGTAACCCAGGCCGACGAGGAAGATGTCTCTGGAGGGTGTGTGTGAGCCAGACCTGGGGACAGCTCTTCTGGAAGCTGTATGCCGAGGTGGGGAAGAGCTGACTTGTCTTCGGCCTGTTGTTTCCTAGTCACGGCACTGTGGGTGTTCGTGCTTAGATGCTCAAGTTAGTTTCTGGCCCAAATCTTTGGTGTGCAACTGGGAGTGGCACATAGGATTCGTCTGGGGCAGGGTGTACCTCCTAGGGTCAGTGTGGAGGGAAAGATTCTGAGGCCTCATCGAGCCCTGCAGGGAGGGATACTGTGACTAGAGATGTCTGGAGTGGGGTGGAGGCAGGACACCCCTGATTTAGACCCTTGTCTAACGTGAAGCTATAAAGAGGCATGAAATGGGCACGCTGCTCTCCTTTCCCCCTTTCTAGCAAACGAAAATAACAACGATTCAAATTGCTTAGGTAAAAGAAGGAAAGTTCTAGAAGGTGGCCCATGACTTCAGTAACTAGGGAGGAGGCAGGGGAATGTGGAGGGAGCCCCTCTTTCTGCCTCTTCTGCTCTCTGTCCACTCTCAGTCCAGAGTGGCTTCTTCTCGGGGTGGGGGTAAGGCTGTACCCCTTTGGAGCCTCCTACCTCAGCTGCCACTACCAGAGGAGCTCTTCCCAAAGTTCAGGTTCAAAGTCCCAGGGAAAGGTTCTGTCGGGGAACGCTGGCCTGCAGGTCTGGCACATAGAACAGGTGTGAGGGCTGGGCTGGGGTTTACCTCTGTGCACCTCACACCTCCTGTCAGAAGGCCTCTGTGGTGAGCCAAGCAGCCATCCCAGAGTGCGTTCACGTCGGTTCATTGGCCGCCTTGTAGAACTTTCCTTCTTTTACCTAAGCAATTTGAATTGTTATTTTCATTCGCTAGAAAGGGGGGAAAGGAGAGCAGCTTGCCCATTTCGTGCCTCTTTACAGCTTCACGTTAGACAAGGATTTATTAAGGCCTGTAAGCAAGTGTGGACCCTTCTTTTCAAAGGAACAATCACAGCAGAGAAGGAGAAAGTTGGGGGCCATTTTCAGATGTTGCAGTGCTGACCCCCTCTCTCCCCTCATCCAAGGCCTCAAATCTCCGATTTTCTCGGCTATAGCTATTTAACTGACTGGTAATTTCAGGGATCCCCTGTGGAAACAGGCAAATACTAAGGCTGTGTTTTCTACCAAATATTTTCTCTTTGCTGGGTAAACAAAGCAAAGGTTCTGTAAATGTTGCAGGGATTACACTCAAATAACCTATGGAGGTTGTCACGGCCGGTACCGTTAACCGAAACCTTCACAGACTAGGGGCAAGACCTGGGTTCTGGCCCTGGCTCTTTTGCCCCCACAACAGGTGGTGTGGACCGGGGTGCCGGGGTCCAGGAGATAAGCCCAGGTTTGAACTCTGGTGCTCACTACATTGTGACTGCGGTCAGGCCCCCAAATCTTTGAGCCTTGGTTTCCTTGCTCTGGAAACTAGCCTAATAGTGTCACTTTATTAAGTCCTTTTTATTTATATGATTCTGTGAGCATATTCAGTGAGGGTGTCATACTCGTTTGCTAGGGCTGCGATAACAAATTACCACAAAGTGGGTGACTGAAGTCAACAGAAGTTTATTCTATCATAGTTTGGGAATGTTCTTCCCATTCCCAGACCTACTCCCCAAAGATAACCACTCTTGTTCGCTTCTTTTTTTTTTTAATTTTTTTTTTTTTAACGTTTATTTATTTTTGAGACAGAGAGAGACAGAGCATGAACGGGGGAGGGGCAGAGAGAGAGGGAGACACAGAATCGGAAGCAGGCTCCAGGCTCCGGGCCATCAGCCCAGAGCCCGACGCGGGGCTCGAACTCACGGACTGTGAGATCGTGACCTGAGCTGAAGTCGGACGCTTAACCGACTGCGCCACCCAGGCGCCCCTCTTGTTCGCTTCTTAAGGCCTTCCAGAACTTCTCCCAGTAGATTGAGCGTACACACATACACAAATATGTCCCTAAGCTTTCCAAGTTGCTCTACAAATTGTTCTCCAGTTTGCTTTATTCACGTCATCGCGCATCTTGACATGGCTTCCTCTTACTTAGATCAGCCTCATAGTTTAAAAAAATTTTTTTTTAATTAAAAAAAAATTTTTTTTTTTTTTTTAATTTTTTTTAACGTTTATTTTATTTTTGAGACAGAGAGAGACGGAGCATGAACAGGGGAGGAGCAGAGAGAGAGGGAGACACAGAATCTGAAACAGGCTCCAGGCTCTGAGCTGTCAGCACAGAGCCTGACGCGGGGCTCGAACTCACGGACTGTGAGATCATGACCTGAGCTGAAGTCGGACGCTTAACCGACCGAGCCACCCAGGCGCCCCCAAAAAATTTTTTTTTAACGTTTATTTATTTTTGAGACAGAGAGAGACAGAGCATGAATGGGGGCGGGGCAGAGAGAGAGAGAGAGAGGGAGACACAGAATGGGAAGCAGGCTCCAGGCTCTGAGCCATCAGCCCAGAGCCCGATGCGGGGCTCGAACCCACGGACTGCGAGATCGTGACCTGAGCTGAAGTCAGACGCTTAACCGACTGAGCCACCCAGGCGCCCCTAAAAAAATTTTTTTTAAGAGAGAGACAGAGAGACAGAGCATGAGCAGGAGAGGGGCAGACAGAGAAGGAGACACAGAATCCGAAGCAGGCTCCAGGCTCCGAGCTGTCAGCACAGAGCCTGACGCGGGGCTTGAACCCACAGACTGCGAGATCATGACCTGAGCTGAAGTCGGAGCTTAACCAACTGAGCCACCCAGGCGCCCCTCGTTCTTTCTTTTTAAACACTTTTGTAAGACTTTGTGGTGGAGAGCTGCACTGTGATTTATTAAACCAGTCTCCTGTCAATGGGCATTAATGCTGGTCCCAGTCTTTTCTAATTACAAACGGGTTGACAAGTGAATAATCTTGTACATGTTCCGTTTCCAGTGTGTGCAATCAGTCTGTAAGATTGATTTCCGGAAGTGGAATCGCCAGCTGAAAGGCCGTGTGGATGTGTCACTTGGTTCAGTATTCCCAAATTTCCTCCTAGAGCAGCTGAAGATGATCTACAATGTGTACCTACATTTTCTCTTACGGCTTTTATGGTTTCTTTTCTTCAATTTTTTTTTAAATGAGCTATTTGCATGTAATAGAAGGCACAGATTTTGAGTGCACTGTTCAATGAGCTTTCGCAGGTATATATACCTGTGTGGCCACCAGTCCATCGAAATCTAGAACATTTCCATTCCCCGCAAAAGTGGCCCTCCCTCCTTAGGCAACCGCTGTTCTGATTTCTGAGATTTGCCGGTTCTAGAACGTCATCCAAATGGGATCACACAGTGTGTCCTTTTTTGAGTCTGGCTGCTTTTGTTCAACATATTTTTGAGGTTCTTTGTGTTGCTGTGCATTTTATCATATGATTTGTATTGGTTTTCTATTGTCCCCGTGTCAAATGCCACAGACTTGGCCACATAAACGGGTTGTGTCACAGTCTATGGGTCCGAAGTCTGGGTTAGCTTGGCTGAGGTCAAGGTGTTGGCTGGCTGGGCTCTTACAGGAAGGTCTGCAGAGAAGCGCCTTCTAGGCTCATTCACGTTGCAGGCAGGATCTAGTTCTTACAGCTGTAGTGTTGAGGGCCCTGTGTCCTCACTGACTGTCACCCAGGGGCCTCTGTCAGGTTCCAGGGCCGCCTCCCTTCCTCTTGACGTTGCCTTCTCTCCACCAGCAAGGCAGTCAGTGATGGGGCTGGGCTTTCCCTTGTTCCACATCATGTGCCACATCTCTCCCGCCTTCTTCCCTGGCATCTTCCTGACTCCAGCCGGAGAGGTTTCCTGCTTGTAAGGGTTCAGTGATTAGGCTGGGCTCACCCAGATAATCCAGGATGATATCCTGTCTAAAGGCCTATAATCTTAACTACATATCCAAAGTCCCTTTTGCATTCACGGGTTCTGGGGATTGGGGCGCGGGCAGATTTGGCGGGGGTGTGTGTGTCCATTGTTTAGCCTAGCACACGGTATGAGTTAGAAATTTAACTTCTTTTCCAGATGGTCAGCCAGTTGTACCAAAGTGACTCATTCTTTTCCTATCTATTAAAAATCCGTCCTTATCACACATGGAGTTCTTTGATAGTAGTATATATTTGTTTCTGGATATTCTATTTTGTCCCACCCATCTGCCTACTCCCATGTTAGTATCATCCTTTAAAAATCAGATAAGTTTTGTAAATATATTTTAAAATGTTAGAGATTTTCTCTTGATCCTTTTTTCTCTTTTTCCTGTAGAATATATTTCTACCTGGCACATCCCTGACGGTCACACGTGATCCATTGTCAGGCTTCTGTGTGTTTCCCCAAATTGGGTACTTCACACCGTTGGATTCAGTGCCATCAGAATGGATCCTCAGGGCGAGGCTGTGTGTGTGTGTGTGTGTGTGTGTGTGTGTGTGTGTGGAAGATAATTCAACATTATATCCATTTGTGTTTGAAACCAGAGCTTTCTATATTTCTTTAAAAAAATTTTTTTAATGTTTATTTTTGCGAGAGACAGAGCACAAGTGGGGGAGAGGTAGAGAGAGAGGGAGACACAGAATCCGAAGCAGGTTCCAGGCTCTGAGCTGTCAGCACAGAGCCCGACGCGGGGCCTGAACCCACAGACCGTGAGCTCATGACCTAAGCTGAAGTCGGACGCCTAACCGACTGAGCCACCCAGGGACCCCTAGAGCTCCTATTTCTGTAACGCAAGGCTAATTTTGACTAAAAGCTTTGGAGTTGACTCTTCCTGCCCTTTAGTCCCACGGAGAGTGTCTGCCTCCTGAATGTGCCTTATACTGGTTCATTTCTCTCCATCTTGCCTGCAGCCAGCATGATGGAGTTAGTTTTTGTTAATCCCCAGCTCAAAAGCCTCTGGTGCTGTCCTGTCCAGTATGGTAGCCATGGGTCACAGGTGGCTGTGTAAATTAAGGTTAGTGAAGCTGAAACAAACAATTCAGTTCTTCTGTACCAGCCACATTTCAAATGCGTAATAGCCACAGGTGGCTGGTGGCCACTGTCTCAGTACAAAACAGAACATTCCCGTCATCATAGAAAGTTGGAGTGGACAGGGCTGCTTTCTCAATCGTATGTAAGATGAATTCTGGTATCCTTGGTCGGCCTTCATGATCCCAGATTATTTATCTCTTACAGCAATTGCCAATTACTTCCCAGCCTCACTTCTGTCCCCACCCCCTGGCAGTTCTTGAACGATGAAGCTCAGGGCCTTTGCATATACTGTTCCCCTGGCCCTATTCTTCACTGGGCCAACTACTCATTTTTGGGGCTTGGCTTACATGTCACTTGCCCTCCCCATTCTAAAGTTATATTCTCATTTTATAAGCTTTCTTTTACCCTCTACTTTTCTGCTTCAGAGGAACAATCCATTAGCTATAATATTTGTGTGGTTATTTATTTTATGTCCATCTCTCTAACAGGCAATAAACTTCTTGCAGGTGAAATAGTGGTTGCCCTTTCACCACGAAACCCCCGATGCCCAGGACAGTGCCTCACCCAGGTTAATTCCATGTAAATATTAACATTGGAGTAATCTAAAGTTCTAGATCCTCTTGAGAGGCACGAATATGTTGGGTGAGTAAGTGAAAATTTCATTAAAAGAGGCATAGCTTTAAAAGCAGTCAAGAGGGGCGCCTGGGTGGCGCAGTCGGTTAAGCGTCCGACTTCAGCCAGGTCATGATCTCGCCGTCCGTGAGTTCGAGCCCCGCGTCGGGCTCTGGGCTGATGGCTCGGAGCCTGGAGCCTGCTTCTGATTCTGTGTCTCCCTCTCTCTCTGCCCCTCCCCCGTTCATGCTCTGTCTCTCTCTGTCCCAAAAATAAATAAAAAACGTTGAAAAAAAAATTAAAAAAAAAATAAATAAAAGCAGTCAAGAGACCCCACATATTAGGGAGATTGTTATTTATTTACATTTAGGATGTAAATTTCACAAGGGTGGTTTGATGCTGAACTAGTCCATTGGTTTTCAAATCACCATCCTGACTTTGGTGAACATGTAGTTGGGGGTAATTGAGGCTATAAATTAAGGTGGAAGTCATTTAAAGTTGTTGGATAAAGGGGGTTGGCTGGATTAGGACAGCCCTGGGGTTTATGGCAGGCCACTGAGCTGGGCTTTGGTGGGTTGGTGCAGGCTGGTGAGACGTCTGCGGGGTGCACACGGTGATCTGGTCTTTCTTGTTCTAATTAAACACCCAGGTAGGAAAAGCTTGGGTCCAGCACCTCATACTTTTCCACAGGCCTTTTGAAAAAAATTTGGGTGAGTTTCTCCAGAAAACCTCTAGTCTTCCCCATCAGCATTTACAAGCCTTCCCCCGGGGGGAGGAGGGGGGAAAGAAAAGAAAAGAGAAAGAAGGGCAAAGAAAACAAATTGGAATCTCCAGAATGAGTTCTGACTTTGGATTTCTATCCCAGACTGTCTGTGGCCACCTTCTCTCCTGTGGGGAGTAGGAAGGAGTCAGTTTTAAGAACTCTTCCCCCTGGCCTTGGTTCGGAACTGTCTATCCCCAGCATTCCAGGGTTCGTCTTAAATCATTGACTGTCTTTGCAGGGTTTTTTGAAAGGATTTTCATAAAAAAGAAAAAAAAAAAAACCCAAGAACAAGAAAAGTGAATTTGCTACCAAGATTTCTAGTGCTCAGATGACGCATGAAGGTAAAGCTTCCCTGTGCCCATTTTTAGTGGCCCCATGCCCAGCCCTGTCTGAAGTTTTTGCTCTATTCCTATAAGGCAGTTACAGGGTTTCATGTGTATATAGACAACAAGTAATAAAAGCTATAACAACCTGGATCTGCTTTGTTTCAGACTTGCTGGTTTAAAAAAATCTACCGAGGGCACTTGTATTTTTCTTATTTCTACTTCCTTGGGTGTAGCCAGGCAGCCCATGACACCTCCCCACAACTGGACCTTGAATCCTGACGGGGACACAGTGAAAATGACTGCCAGCCAGCGCCACAGCTGTGAGACTATCTACTTTGGGCTTTCATCACACCAAAAAAGACCCTGGAAGTGAGGGCTCGGTGCCAGCCAAATCATCACATGCCTTGGGGATTGACTGGGTGCTGACCTTTGAGCCCCTGTCCTGGCCTTTCAGACTGTAGTTCAAGGTCACATCACCTAGGTGTGCACTGTAGTGCCACGACTTTCTGTGTCACTGCGGCAAGTAGCTTAACTTCTCTCTGCTGCCGTGTCCCTGTGTGTCAGACAGGGATGCAGTCATGACTCCCTCGTGGGTTTTCTTGTAAGAATGAAACGGCGTGATTGATGTCAGGCACAAAGTAGGCACTTGGTACGTATTAGCCATCAACTGTATGTCATTACCATTTGTACTTAACAATTTCATCCTATAAACAGACTGCCCGGTTGCTTAAAAAAAAGCAGACTCAACCACCAAGCCCTCTGTGTTCTAAGGAAGAGATATAAAGCATTCTTCCCTATCATGAGACCGTGGCTGCTAATAAATCCTAATAAGAAGCCAAAAGCCGGGGCGGGGCGCCTGGACGGCCCTGCCGGTCAAGCATCTGACTCTCAGTTTCAGCTCAGGTCATGATCTCGCTCTTTCGTGAGTTCGAGCCCTGCCTTGGGCTCTGCGCTGACCGTGCGGAGCCTGCTTGGGATTCTGTCTCTCTCTCCCGCTCTCTCTGCCCCTCCCCCACTCACGCTGTCTCTGTCTCAAAATAAATAAATAAAAACTTAAAAAAAAAAAAAAAGAGGCAAAAAGCCTTCTGTGTGGCTGGCAATCCCCCTATTTCCCGTGACGTCATCTTACCGAGAAAAAGCAGAAACAAGAGAAGGAATACATTTGACGTTTGCTCACCTAACATTAAAAGCCCACTGTTGGTGGAAACAACCCGAAAATTCTGACATGAATTGTTTTTATTGTATTCGTAAATAGAGTGGAAATGTTTTGTGTTTGAATTCTTCAATTAAGCCCTTAAAGAGTCTCATTTTAATAACATTTATATTCTGATTATTAATGTTCATTGTAGAGCAGCTGGGAATTCAGAAAAGTACAAGAAGGAAAATTAAAACCCTGCCTAATCTCAATGGTGTTTCATTTTGGCATATTTTCAATATATTATATGTGTTAAAAATTCAGTTTGGGATTATACACCTATTTATGTAGACTGTACTTTTCATTTACTAACATAGCCAATCATTAAATGTTCTTTTACAACATGACTTTTAACGTTTATTTATTTTTGAGACAGAGAGAGACAGAGCATGAACGGGGGAGGGTCAGAGAGAGAGGGAGACACAGAATCGGAAGCAGGCTCCAGGCTCCGAGCCATCAGCCCAGAGCCCGACGCAGGGCTCGAACTCACGGACTGCGAGGTCATGACCTGAGCTGAAGTTGGCCGCTTAACCGACTGAGCCACCCAGGCGCCCCTACAACATGATTTTTTAATTAATGGTATTCTCCCATATGGATATATTTAAAAAAAATTTTTTTTTAATGTTTATTTATTTTTGAGAGAGACAGAGACAGAATGCAAGTGGGTTAGGGGCAGAGAGAGAGGGAGACACAGAATCCGAAGCAGACTCCAGGCTCCGAGCTGTCAGCACAGGGCCTGACGCGGGGCCCAAACTCACAAACTGTGAGATCATGACCTGAGCGGAAGTCAGAAGCTCAACCGACTGAGCCACCCAGGTGCCCCCCCCCCAATATGGGTATTCTATAACCGATTCAAATCCATTACGAGTCATAGGACATTTAGGGTTATTTCCACATTTCACTGTGGCAAATATCCATAAGACTGAATCTGTCCGTGATGTAGTACATTTCCCCTCTAAGCGGTATATGACAGCCCCCAACATTTGGGGTCATTCTTTTAATTGTTTAAGTATTTCCCCATGATACCTTGTTGCTGTAATTCTTCATTTCTTTGCTCTCTAGTGAGAGTGATCTTTTTTATTCACTCTCCATATATTTAGAAATTACTTGTATTCCTCTGTGAATTGTGGGCTTACAGCCTTACACATTTTGGACAAATTTGTGGCCTTTTCTTGCAGTGGAGAAGTATTTTTTAAAGTTTTTATTTATTTTGAGAGAGACAGAGAGAGAAAGAAAGAGCTAGCAGTGGAGGGGCAGAGAGAGAGAATGCCAAGCTGGCTTGGTGCTCAGGTCAGAGCATGACGTGGGGCTCGATCTCACAACTGTGAGCTCGTGACCTGAGCCGAAATCGGGAGTTGGACGCTTAACTGACTGAGGCACTCGGGTGCCCCGGGGAGTTATTTCTAAAAGAGCCATATTGGGACACCTGGCTGGCTTAGTCAGTAGAACATGCAACTCTTGATCTTGGGGTTATGGGTTCAAGCTCCTCTCTACTACCTTTGCTCAGCAAACACTTCTGGGGTCCATGGGCAGGTGAGGCTCTGGACGCTTGTCTCCGACTACACATCAGAGAGAATCAGTAACAGGCAACCTTCTGGGTTGCCTGGGTTTGGCATTCCTTCTGGGTTTGGCATTCCAATCCGTTACACCATGAATATTTAAATGGCCCTCATATGCTAGTCTGTAGGGCGACAAAGTAAGACAGAAGGTACGACCTGCAAGAAGTAATCTCGGGGACAAATATATTAGAGTGTTTGAGAAAGGGGAGAGGGTGGAAGAGGCAGTGGCTGTGGCCCTGTGTCCTAACCCCTCGTATATGGAGGCCTCTAGACCTTTCCCCCCTTCCAAGAGGATGGGAGGGCTATCCACTGCGTTTCGCCGCTACCAGTAGTCGATGCGGTGCAGTGGTCAGGAGCAGAAACTTGGCCGTCGGGTCGGAACCGGGGGCAGGTGACTTGAACCTCCAGGAGCCTCAGTTTCCGCCTCTGCACCGCGGGGACAGCGCCTCCTTACGGGGGCCGTGGTGGTGGGTAAACAAGAAGGTAACAACAGTGCCAGTTTCGGGAACAGCCGCCGCTTCTGGGGCACACACGACCTGCCAGGTGTCAGTCGTCTTGTGGGCAGAAGCAGCCTCACCACTCAGTGCCTGGCCAGGCCATTAGCACAGAATAAATGGAATCCGAATAAATGGAATCCACCCCCTCCCCCGCCTCCCCCCCCCCCCCCCCCCCCCCCCCCCCCCCGGCTGCTGCCACTGAAGTCGGAAAAAGAAGAGCCCCGTGTGGTCCCCTGGTGGTGAGGGGTGTTGTCAGGATGTGCTTGGCAGGTGGGTGGGGCCAGAATGAACCAAGTGCCTCTCCACACAGTCAGCAATGCAGACGTGAAGGGAGAGCGGCCGGGCCGCCAGCCTTTTCCCCCCACCCCGTCTCTCTGCTCACAGGATGGACCCCACAGCTTACGCTGAGCTGTTGAAAGAATCTGGCAACCAAGTTCTTAAGAACGGGAACTTCTCTCTGGCCATCAGAAAGTATGATGAGGCCATCCAGATTCTCCTGCAGTTATATCCGTGGGGGTAAGTGCTGGGATTTACTCCTCACCTTTCGTTTTTTGTTTTTGTTTGTTTGTTTGTTTTGTAGCAAATGGAAGGAAACTCACTCTGCCGCTTATGTTTTCATTTCTTATCACGCCGCCTAGTTTCTGTTTTCTTTCTCGCCCACTTCCTATTTATCTGCTCTGTGCTGTGAGCTCAGAAACTGCACAGAGAATACCAAGTACCGGAGAAATAGAAAGTGAAACGTAGGACGCTGTTGGTAAGCATTGCACAATTTCCCCTTCTGTCTGGTTGTGGGAATCTGAGTTCCTGGGACGATCCCAGCCCCCAGCCTCTCTCAATGGCCATCTCTCTCACTTTCTTGATCATCTGTGATGTTTACCCCCAGGCTACCGTGTGTACCCCAGGGGGACTCAGGTCCACCCCTTCCTCTGCCCCCTCGGCTTTCAGGAGACCTGTTCCCAAACATTTTTATTATCGCAGCGTGCTTAACAGCTAAGAGCTGTTGTCTGTGTAGGGTGTAGCTTTCAGTAGAGCCTGTATTTGAATTTAAAACGGAGATAAGCTTAAAATACGTTTTTAAGCATCTATTGAAAAGATCAGTAATAAGCCCATTATGTGTTAACGGAAGTAACACATTATAATGCAAAATAAGTATGTTTTCCAAAGCTGAAAATTTAGTGAGAAGGGTGGCTGGCCCAGTTTTCATTTTTGCAGACCTCTTTAATGTCTGTCCCAACAGAAGGCATCCGACTTCTCGTATCTGCTTCTGCGTTCAATCCACTGTGATACCACGCGTCGTGTAGCCTCTGGAAGATTCCCCGCACACATGGGAGAGAACGTGTGAAAAAGACACATGCGTGGTCCCCTGTTACCGCTGTGACTAATGACCACAATTTAGCGGCTGAAAACACCGTTTATTATCCTATAGTTCTGGCGGTCAGAAGCTGAGATGAGTCTCCCGAAGCTAAAATCGGGGTGCTGGTGGGGCTGGTCTTTTGCAGAGGAGAACCCATTTCTTGCCTCTTTCGGCTCTGGCTGGCTGCCTGCCCGGCTTGGCTTGTGGTCCCTTCCTTCATCCTCAAAGCGTCTCTTCCCAGTGTGCTGCCACGTCATGTCACTCTCTCCTCTGCTACAGCCACGTCTCCCTCTGTCCCTCTCCCATAAGGACTCTTGTGGTTGTATCCTGATCCAGGACAATCTCACCCCAAGATCTGTAAATTAATCACATCTGCAAAGTTTCTTTGGCCAACAAGTGGTACCATTATTGGGGGACTATTATTCAGCCTGCTATCGTTGGGAAAATATTTTGACCTTGTGGGCCACCTGAGATGGTCTTGGGGCACACCAGACACTCCCAGACCATACTTGGGGGACCGCTGCAGTAGAGGAGGCCGAGATTGGCATTTGTGGGGTGCCTGCGGCCTACATTTGTACCGGGAAATGCCCCGGGATGAAATTACTGAATCCCGGCTCCCACCTCCTGCCTTCTGTCACCTTGGTGTCTACCCAGTAGCTGGATGTGGGTTGAGTGTCATTGATTTGGGCCTGTAATTCCGCCCCTCCCGGCTCAGATCAGAACGGTGTCAGAGCTGGGCCCCGAGCACAAAGCATTTGACTTTCTTAAACAGGCAGTCGGGTGTAGCGGTTATGGCTGTAGACTGCCCCGCACCGTGGGGCCACTAAAGGGACCCCTGCCCGGACCCTCCCCTATTATCTCTCATAACCTTCCTGCCATTGTTCCCCCCTGCCGCTGCCGGCTGACATAGGGATTTAGGTGCGTTTGGTTTGCTGAGCAAGTGCTCTCAGGAGAAGGGGACTGAGGGAAGGAGGATGGGGCAGGGGCAGGGGCTCCGAGCAGGGACGGTGCGTCCTCTGGAGGCAGCTTCAGCCTGATCCCCTGGGGAGCTCTGGCGCATGAGCTGGACTGCAGAGCCCGTCCCACTTTGGGGCCAGGGAGCTGACCTTCTGGTTCCCATGCCAGCCAACCCTCGGTTGTAGGCTGTCTGGCCCCGGGGAGTTGTCCTCAGGAGTGGGGCTTGGGCTGCCAAAACAACATGCCATTGACCGGGCGGAGTCAACAACAGGAACTTACTCCTCACGGTTCTGAGGCTGGTAAGTCTGAGATCAAGGTGCTGGCCAGCTCAGTTTCCGGTGAAAGCCCTCTTCCTGGTCTGCGGATGGGTACCTTCGCTCTGAATCATCATCACACGGCAGAGCAAGAGAGAGAGAGATTGAGAGAGAGAGAGATTGAGAGAGAGAGAGAGAGAGAGAGAGGACGCTCTCTGGGGTCTCTTCACATAAGAGCACTAATCTTATGAGGGCCTCACGTCATGACCTCATCTAAACCTAATTACGTCCTGAAAGGCTCCATCTCCAAATAGCATCACACAGGGGGGCCAGGGCTTCGACATATGGACGGAGAGGCACAATTTAGTCCGCACCAGGGGCACAACTTCCCGGGGAGAGGGCAGCTCCCGTTAGGTTGAGGGCGAATCTGGAGAACAGGGCCATGGGAGCCCCTAGTGGCAGCCAGTGCTCACTGCAGCTGTGGATGGCTGCACGGCCTAGGTTATCTGGGCGGGACACCTGCAGTCAGCCCCTGCTGATCGATCACCCACTGACCGCCCCACTGCCTCTTCTGTGCACCTCTGGGGCCTCATCCCTTCAACTTAAGGGGACAGAAGCCGGAAACAAAGCACTGACGATGGGGCAGTTGTAGAGGTGATGTTTACTTTGCTTTTTATTTGTGCTTATCTGCATCACCTAACTTTAAAAAAAAAATTTTTTTTTTTAACACTTACTTATTTTTGAGAGACAGAGACAGAGACAGAGCATGATCAGG
The DNA here is from genome assembly GCF_023721935.1 of Panthera uncia. Classification (NCBI taxonomy): domain Eukaryota; kingdom Metazoa; phylum Chordata; class Mammalia; order Carnivora; family Felidae; genus Panthera; species Panthera uncia. The sequence goes on from NW_026058247.1 coordinate 32,839, forward strand.
GGAGGGGCAGAGAGAGAGGGAGACACAGAATCCAAAGCAGGCTCCGAGCTGTCGGCACAGAGCCTGATGTGGGGCTCAAACCCATGACTTGTGAGAATGTAACCTGAGCTGAAGTCGGACACTTGACTGAGCCACCCCAGCGCTCCAGGACCAGTCACCATTTTCACAGAAGCTTCACCAACGGTCTCTAAAAAATGAAAAGATCCTGGAGATCAGTCAGAGGTAGAACCAAGGTGTTGAGAACATCTGTCATGAAAAGGAGCAGAGGATTTGGGAGTGGTTGCACTTTGCCAATGCCCCGGGATTTCTGGGGGCTGGGGGGTCAGATGTGATCGGTGTAATTGGGACCTTAGCTGGTGATGGTGGCAGTCAGCCCCAGAATTGTGACCTCGAAGGTGGTTTTCTGCATTTGCAGAAAGATGGCTCGGGCTCTACTGACCACCGGTTGGTTCTTTCTGACAGGGTTCCCCCCAGGGAGCTGGCCGTCCTGCTGTGCAACAAATCCAGTGCATTTTACAGCCTCGGGAAATGGAATGAGGCCTTTGTGGCGGCCAAGGAATGTCTCCAGTGGGATCCAACCTACGTGAAGGTACGGGGACAGCTGGGGGGCCCTGCCTCCTTCCTCCCTTCTTTTTAAAATGGAAGTATGAGGAGTGCATCTCATTCAATCCTTTGCACTTCACACAGGTGCCCGTAGGGCGTGTGAGCCTGTCTGGAGAAGACCGGGAACAGTGAGGGCCAGGTGTGGCAATGCCCTTGCAGGTGGAGCTCGTTGTGCTCTGATGTAGTTTCACCACTACTCGTAGTCCGAAGTGTACTTTGATGTTTCCGAGTTTCATTTGAGCTAAGCTGTGTTGCAGGTGCAAGCTGGGCGGACCCACATGGCACCGATTACTTCTTCCGAAGCACTTCTTCAAAATCAGCTCCGTTGGAGGGATGGGGGTGGGGGGAGGTTCGAATGGCCAGCAATCCACCCCCACCCCCACCCCCCCACCAGGGGTTAACAAAGATCGGTAAATGAGTATTTAAATGAGTATTTGATCGTTTTCCGCAGCTAAAATGCTGTCAGTCTTCGAGTTCTTCCTGCCTCAGGGTGAGCAAAAGGCCAGGGAGACACCAGCCCAGCTGTTGAGTAACTCTCGGTCAAGGTGGGGAGAGGACAAAAAGCAAAATCGGAGACCATAAAGGAGTTGCCATTCTGGAGCCATCTGAGGCACAGACAATTAAGTGTCACGTGAGTGATACGGACCATTTATGGCAAGGCTCCAAGGTCAGAAACGCGTAGGCCTTTCTCCCCGCTGCTCTGCTGTGCGGCAGACTGGTTTCAGCATGGGAGGAAATGCGTTTCCTTCCTTAAGCCTTCCTTTCCCCCACTGTGTAGGGAGTGGCTGCTTAGGTCTCAGAGTCGCTTCAAGGATTAAGGAGACCTTGGTTCGAGTTGTTGGCACTCAGGACATAAGAGTTTGTGTTGTCTTCTCAGGGATCTGCATTTTGTGTACGGAACAGTGGGAAGGGGCGAGGGGTTTTGACCTGCATGTTCTCCATCCTCGAGGGAGGGATTTGCCTATTTCACCTTCAGCCTTTCCTTAAATAATTTTTTTTTAAACATCTGTTCATTTTTGAGACTGAGAGAGACGGAGTGGGAGCGGGGGAGGGACAGAGAGAGGCAGACACAGAATCCGAAGCAGGCTCCAGGCTCTGAGCTGTCAGCAGAGCCCGATGCGGGGCTCGAACGCATGGAGTGTGAGATTATGACCTGAGCTGAAATCGGATGCTTAACCGACTGAGCCACCCAGGCGCCCCTATACATTTTTAACAGAGTGGTAAAGTGTGGAGGCGGGACAGACAAAGGAGAGGGGTTTAGACGTCGGGGGGCTGCGGACTGTGGGAATGCACATGCACACACGTGGGGGAAACTCATGAGAGGGGAGAGAAGGGCTATCTCAGTAATGTTTAGCAGCGCTGGGCCGGCTCAGTGCCAATGTCCGTCTTCTTCATGGCCATAAAAATTCCCTGGGAGAGAAAATTTATGGCAGTCCTCATTTCTTAGACTTTCTGCTTTTACTCAGATCAGGGGAGCTCCAGGAAGGTTTCCTTCCACATCTTTTGAATCTCAAATGCCTTGGGCTCAAGATAATCCTTAGGCCGAGTGCCATATTTTGGGGTGGCCTATTCTGAACCCCTTTCCTCTCCCCACCAAAATAAAAGATGAAAGAAACTAAAATCTGAGGAAGGGAAGGAAGCGGGGAATTCTGTATCCAGCTTACTGGGTTGGGCAAAAAAAACCCAGACATTCTCCCAACCCTTTTTTTCCTCGTTGTCATCTAATGATGTTTCAAATGAAGGTGAAAACAAATCAATAGTCAGAGATTTGGTGTTCAGTGGAATTTTTAAGTGCTTCTTTTTGTGTGAACCCAGTTGGTGGACACCTTTCATTATCTTAGAATGTTGTCATGATAGATCCTGGTGTGGATTCCTTTAGAGAATCAAAGAGGGGGAAGGCAATGTCATTTTGCTCCTACTCAAGGCGCACCATTTTGTGTAGGCAAAAGTCAGCCATTTTCCTCCAACAATCATTGTAATTTTCCTCTCCACAGAAATAAACAATGTTTGCCTCCGGTATACAATGCCTATAACGTGGAGCTCGATATACCTCAACGCTTGTCATGACAACTTTTTTTTCCAGCTGTGTACCCGTGGAAGTCGTGTTGACTTTGATTGAAAGGAGCAGCGAACAAGTTCTGTGTTTACATGACAATCTCATTCTTTTCTGGAACGCTGTCGTCGGAGGATTTTTTTTCATTCTCTTCTTGCCAGGGCTGTGATTTGTTGCGTGAATAACTAAGCCACACATGTACTTGGAAGCGGGCCCGCTTCCTTCGCTCTGTCCTACGTTAGATGCAGTAGAAGTCATGCATTTGGAAATGATTGTTTTCTTGGCAGTTAAAAAATGACAGGAAAACTGTGGCACAGAACGTAACGTGGAAATCCTGTAGCCAGTGCTTGTTAGAAATCTGTGTTGACACAGAAGTGAAACCTCTCCAGCTCATTTCCCCATGTCATCAATCTTGCCTTTCCTTTTAGCAGCTGGTTAGAGGGATGGGTGAGTTACGGGTTTGCTTTTCTTCTGTCCCAGGGATACTACCGGGCTGGTTACTCCTTGCTGAGGTTGCTTCAGCCTTACGAAGCTGCTCGAATGTTTTTCGAGGGTCTGCGACTTCTCCAGGGCAGCCCGGACCAGATCCAGATTGCTGATTTCCTTGTGGGAGTCTTTACCACTATGGGCAGTAAGTTGGAACCACGGGAAATCTGCCTTTCCTCCTTCCTTCCTTCCTTCCTTCCTTCCTTCCTTCC